>NW_027193461.1:0-300000 GCF_032444005.1 Ranitomeya imitator
AAAATGCAATGAGAAGTCATTTCGAATGACTGGTCCTCAGTGTTGTGAGAACGATGACTGGTTAAAATTTTTGGTGGTTTCTTGTTCAGTCCATAGGCCTACATCATGTGGCAAACCGGTGAGCATGTGGCTCTATTAGTATAGGAGATACTGAAAACATATCACACTTTTCATCATAGTGCTTTTACCAATGCATAAAATGCATGGAGAAGTCATTTCGAATGACTGGTCCTCAGTGTTGTGAGAACGATGACTGGTTAAAATTTTTGGTGGTTCTTGTTCAGTCCATAGGCCTACATCATGTGCAAACCGGTGAGCATGTGGCCTCTATTAGTATAGGAGATACCTGAAAACATATCACACTTTTCATCATAGTGCTTTTACCAATGCATAAAATGCATGGAGAAGTCATTTCGAATGACTGGTCCTCAGTGTTGTGAGAACGATGACTGGTTAAAATTTTTGGTGGTTTCTTGTTCAGTCCATAGGCCTACATCATGTGGCAAACCGGTGAGCATGTGGCTCTATTAGTATAGGAGATACCTGAAAACATATCACACTTTTCATCATAGTGCTTTTACCAATGCATAAAATGCATGGAGAAGTCATTTCGAATGACTGGTCCTCAGTGTTGTGAGAACGATGACTGGTTAAAATTTTTGGTGGTTTCTTGTTCAGTCCATAGGCCTACATCATGTGGCAAACCGGTGAGCATGTGGCTCTATTAGTATAGGAGATACCTGAAAACATATCACACTTTTCATCATAGTGCTTTTACCAATGCATAAAATGCATGGAGAAGTCATTTCGAATGACTGGTCCTCAGTGTTGTGAGAACGATGACTGGTTAAAATTTTTGGTGTTTCTTGTTCAGTCCATAGGCCTACATCATGTGGCAAACCGGTGAGCATGTGGCTCTATTAGTATAGGAGATACCTGAAAACATATCACACTTTTCATCATAGTGCTTTTACCAATGCATAAAATGCATGGAGAAGTCATTTCGAATGACTGGTCCTCAGTGTTGTGAGAACGATGACTGGTTAAAATTTTTGGTGGTTTCTTGTTCAGTCCATAGGCCTACATCATGTGGCAAACCGGTGAGCATGTGGCTCTATTAGTATAGGAGATACCTGAAAACATATCACACTTTTCATCATAGTGCTTTTACCAATGCATAAAATGCATGGAGAAGTCATTTCGAATGACTGGTCCTCAGTGTTGTGAGAACGATGACTGGTTAAAATTTTTGGTGGTTTCTTGTTCAGTCCATAGGCCTACATCATGTGGCAAACCGGTGAGCATGTGGCTCTATTAGTATAGGAGATACCTGAAAACATATCACACTTTTCATCATAGAGCTTTTACCAATGCATAAAATGCATGGAGAAGTCATTTCGAATGACTGGTCCTCAGTGTTGTGAGAACGATGACTGGTTAAAATTTTTGGTGGTTTCTTGTTCAGTCCATAGGCCTACATCATGTGGCAAACCGGTGAGCATGTGGCTCTATTAGTATAGGAGATACCTGAAAACATATCACACTTTTCATCATAGTGCTTTTACCAATGCATAAAATGCATGGAGAAGTCATTTCGAATGACTGGTCCTCAGTGTTGTGAGAACGATGACTGGTTAAAATTTTTGGTGGTTTCTTGTTCAGTCCATAGGCCTACATCATGTGGCAAACCGGTGAGCATGTGGCTCTATTAGTATAGGAGATACCTGAAAACATATCACACTTTTCATCATAGTGCTTTTACCAATGCATAAAATGCATGGAGAAGTCATTTCGAATGACTGGTCCTCAGTGTTGTGAGAACGATGACTGGTTAAAATTTTTGGTGGTTTCTTGTTCAGTCCATAGGCCTACATCATGTGGCAAACCGGTGAGCATGTGGCTCTATTAGTATAGGAGATACCTGAAAACATATCACACTTTTCATCATAGTGCTTTTACCAATGCATAAAATGCATGGAGAAGTCATTTCGAATGACTGGTCCTCAGTGTTGTGAGAACGATGACTGGTTAAAATTTTTGGTGGTTTCTTGTTCAGTCCATAGGCCTACATCATGTGGCAAACCGGTGAGCATGTGGCTCTATTAGTATAGGAGATACCTGAAAACATATCACACTTTTCATCATAGTGCTTTTACCAATGCATAAAATGCATGGAGAAGTCATTTCGAATGACTGGTCCTCAGTGTTGTGAGAACGATGACTGGTTAAAATTTTTGGTGGTTTCTTGTTCAGTCCATAGGCCTACATCATGTGGCAAACCGGTGAGCATGTGGCTCTATTAGTATAGGAGATACCTGAAAACATATCACACTTTTCATCATAGTGCTTTTACCAATGCATAAAATGCATGGAGAAGTCATTTCGAATGACTGGTCCTCAGTGTTGTGAGAACGATGACTGGTTAAAATTTTTGGTGGTTTCTTGTTCAGTCCATAGGCCTACATCATGTGGCAAACCGGTGAGCATGTGGCTCTATTAGTATAGGAGATACCTGAAAACATATCACACTTTTCATCATAGTGCTTTTACCAATGCATAAAATGCATGGAGAAGTCATTTCGAATGACTGGTCCTCAGTGTTGTGAGAACGATGACTGGTTAAAATTTTTGGTGGTTTCTTGTTCAGTCCATAGGCCTACATCATGTGGCAAACCGGTGAGCATGTGGCTCTATTAGTATAGGAGATACCTGAAAACATATCACACTTTTCATCATAGTGCTTTTACCAATGCATAAAATGCATGGAGAAGTCATTTCGAATGACTGGTCCTCAGTGTTGTGAGAACGATGACTGGTTAAAATTTTTGGTGGTTTCTTGTTCAGTCCATAGGCCTACATCATGTGGCAAACCGGTGAGCATGTGGCTCTATTAGTATAGGAGATACCTGAAAACATATCACACTTTTCATCATAGTGCTTTTACCAATGCATAAAATGCATGGAGAAGTCATTTCGAATGACTGGTCCTCAGTGTTGTGAGAACGATGACTGGTTAAAATTTTTGGTGGTTTCTTGTTCAGTCCATAGGCCTACATCATGTGGCAAACCGGTGAGCATGTGGCTCTATTAGTATAGGAGATACCTGAAAACATATCACACTTTTCATCATAGTGCTTTTACCAATGCATAAAATGCATGGAGAAGTCATTTCGAATGACTGGTCCTCAGTGTTGTGAGAACGATGACTGGTTAAAATTTTTGGTGGTTTCTTGTTCAGTCCATAGGCCTACATCATGTGGCAAACCGGTGAGCATGTGGCTCTATTAGTATAGGAGATACCTGAAAACATATCACACTTTTCATCATAGTGCTTTTACCAATGCATAAAATGCATGGAGAAGTCATTTCGAATGACTGGTCCTCAGTGTTGTGAGAACGATGACTGGTTAAAATTTTTGGTGGTTTCTTGTTCAGTCCATAGGCCTACATCATGTGGCAAACCGGTGAGCATGTGGCTCTATTAGTATAGGAGATACCTGAAAACATATCACACTTTTCATCATAGTGCTTTTACCAATGCATAAAATGCATGGAGAAGTCATTTCGAATGACTGGTCCTCAGTGTTGTGAGAACGATGACTGGTTAAAATTTTTGGTGGTTTCTTGTTCAGTCCATAGGCCTACATCATGTGGCAAACCGGTGAGCATGTGGCTCTATAAGTATAGGAGATACCTGAAAACATATCACACTTTTCATCATAGTGCTTTTACCAATGCATAAAATGCATGGAGAAGTCATTTCGAATGACTGGTCCTCAGTGTTGTGAGAACGATGACTGGTTAAAATTTTTGGTGGTTTCTTGTTCAGTCCATAGGCCTACATCATGTGGCAAACCGGTGAGCATGTGGCTCTATAAGTATAGGAGATACCTGAAAACATATCACACTTTTCATCATAGTGCTTTTACCAATGCATAAAATGCATGGAGAAGTCATTTCGAATGACTGGTCCTCAGTGTTGTGAGAACGATGACTGGTTAAAATTTTTGGTGGTTTCTTGTTCAGTCCATAGGCCTACATCATGTGGCAAACCGGTGAGCATGTGGCTCTATTAGTATAGGAGATACCTGAAAACATATCACACTTTTCATCATAGTGCTTTTACCAATGCATAAAATGCATGGAGAAGTCATTTCGAATGACTGGTCCTCAGTGTTGTGAGAACGATGACTGGTTAAAATTTTTGGTGGTTTCTTGTTCAGTCCATAGGCCTACATCATGTGGCAAACCGGTGAGCATGTGGCTCTATTAGTATAGGAGATACCTGAAAACATATCACACTTTTCATCATAGTGCTTTTACCAATGCATAAAATGCATGGAGAAGTCATTTCGAATGACTGGTCCTCAGTGTTGTGAGAACGATGACTGGTTAAAAGTTTTGGTGGTTTCTTGTTCAGTCCATAGGCCTACATCATGTGGCAAACCGGTGAGCATGTGGCTCTATTAGTATAGGAGATACCTGAAAACATATCACACTTTTCATCATAGTGCTTTTACCAATGCATAAAATGCATGGAGAAGTCATTTCGAATGACTGGTCCTCAGTGTTGTGAGAACGATGACTGGTTAAAATTTTTGGTGGTTTCTTGTTCAGTCCATAGGCCTACATCATGTGGCAAACCGGTGAGCATGTGGCTCTATTAGTATAGGAGATACCTGAAAACATATCACACTTTTCATCATAGTGCTTTTACCAATGCATAAAATGCATGGAGAAGTCATTTCGAATGACTGGTCCTCAGTGTTGTGAGAACGATGACTGGTTAAAATTTTGGTACTTTCTTGTTCAGTCCATAGGCCTACATCATGTGGCAAACCGGTGAGCATGTGGCTCTATTAGTATAGGAGATACCTGAAAACATATCACACTTTTCATCATAGAGCTTTTACCAATGCATAAAATGCATGGAGAAGTCATTTCGAATGACTGGTCCTCAGTGTTGTGAGAACGATGACTGGTTAAAATTTTTGGTGGTTTCTTGTTCAGTCCATAGGCCTACATCATGTGGCAAACCGGTGAGCATGTGGCTCTATTAGTATAGGAGATACCTGAAAACATATCACACTTTTCATCATAGTGCTTTTACCAATGCATAAAATGCATGGAGAAGTCATTTCGAATGACTGGTCCTCAGTGTTGTGAGAACGATGACTGGTTAAAATTTTTGGTGGTTTCTTGTTCAGTCCATAGGCCTACATCATGTGGCAAACCGGTGAGCATGTGGCTCTATTAGTATAGGAGATACCTGAAAACATATCACACTTTTCATCATAGTGCTTTTACCAATGCATAAAATGCATGGAGAAGTCATTTCGAATGACTGGTCCTCAGTGTTGTGAGAACGATGACTGGTTAAAATTTTTCGTGGTTTCTTGTTCAGTCCATAGGCCTACATCATGTGGCAAACCGGTGAGCATGTGGCTCTATTAGTATAGGAGATACCTGAAAACATATCACACTTTTCATCATAGTGCTTTTACCAATGCATAAAATGCATGGAGAAGTCATTTCGAATGACTGGTCCTCAGTGTTGTGAGAACGATGACTGGTTAAAATTTTTGGTGGTTTCTTGTTCAGTCCATAGGCCTACATCATGTGGCAAACCGGTGAGCATGTGGCTCTATTAGTATAGGAGATACCTGAAAACATATCACACTTTTCATCATAGTGCTTTTACCAATGCATAAAATGCATGGAGAAGTCATTTCGAATGACTGGTCCTCAGTGTTGTGAGAACGATGACTGGTTAAAATTTTTGGTGGTTTCTTGTTCAGTCCATAGGCCTACATCATGTGGCAAACCGGTGAGCATGTGGCTCTATTAGTATAGGAGATACCTGAAAACATATCACACTTTTCATCATAGTGCTTTTACCAATGAATAAAATGCATGGAGAAGTCATTTCGAATGACTGGTCCTCAGTGTTGTGAGAACGATGACTGGTTAAAATTTTTGGTGGTTTCTTGTTCAGTCCATAGGCCTACATCATGTGGCAAACCGGTGAGCATGTGGCTCTATTAGTATAGGAGATACCTGAAAACATATCACACTTTTCATCATAGTGCTTTTACCAATGCATAAAATGCATGGAGAAGTCATTTCGAATGACTGGTCCTCAGTGTTGTGAGAACGATGACTGGTTAAAATTTTTGGTGGTTTCTTGTTCAGTCCATAGGCCTACATCATGTGGCAAACCGGTGAGCATGTGGCTCTATTAGTATAGGAGATACCTGAAAACATATCACACTTTTCATCATAGTGCTTTTACCAATGCATAAAATGCATGGAGAAGTCATTTCGAATGACTGGTCCTCAGTGTTGTGAGAACGATGACTGGTTAAAATTTTTGGTGGTTTCTTGTTCAGTCCATAGGCCTACATCATGTGGCAAACCGGTGAGCATGTGGCTCTATTAGTATAGGAGATACCTGAAAACATATCACACTTTTCATCATAGTGCTTTTACCAATGCATAAAATGCATGGAGAAGTCATTTCGAATGACTGGTCCTCAGTGTTGTGAGAACGATGACTGGTTAAAATTTTTGGTGGTTTCTTGTTCAGTCCATAGGCCTACATCATGTGGCAAACCGGTGAGCATGTGGCTCTATTAGTATAGGAGATACCTGAAAACATATCACACTTTTCATCATAGTGCTTTTACCAATGCATAAAATGCATGGAGAAGTCATTTCGAATGACTGGTCCTCAGTGTTGTGAGAACGATGACTGGTTAAAATTTTTGGTGGTTTCTTGTTCAGTCCATAGGCCTACATCATCATGTGGCAAACCGGTGAGCATGTGGCTCTATTAGTATAGGAGATACCTGAAAACATATCACACTTTTCATCATAGTGCTTTTACCAATGCATAAAATGCATGGAGAAGTCATTTCGAATGACTGGTCCTCAGTGTTGTGAGAACGATGACTGGTTAAAATTTTTGGTGGTTTCTTGTTCAGTCCATAGGCCTACATCATGTGGCAAACCGGTGAGCATGTTGCTCTATTAGTATAGGAGATACCTGAAAACATATCACACTTTTCATCATAGTGCTTTTACCAATGCATAAAATGCATGGAGAAGTCATTTCGAATGACTGGTCCTCAGTGTTGTGAGAACGATGACTGGTTAAAATTTTTGGTGGTTTCTTGTTCAGTCCATAGGCCTACATCATGTGGCAAACCGGTGAGCATGTGGCTCTATAAGTATAGGAGATACCTGAAAACATATCACACTTTTCATCATAGTGCTTTTACCAATGCATAAAATGCATGGAGAAGTCATTTTGAATGACTGGTCCTCAGTGTTGTGAGAACGATGACTGGTTAAAATTTTTGGTGGTTTCTTGTTCAGTCCATAGGCCTACATCATGTGGCAAACCGGTGAGCATGTGGCTCTATTAGTATAGGAGATACCTGAAAACATATCACACTTTTCATCATAGTGCTTTTACCAATGCATAAAATGCATGGAGAAGTCATTTCGAATGACTGGTCCTCAGTGTTGTGAGAACGATGACTGGTTAAAATTTTTGGTGGTTTCTTGTTCAGTCCATAGGCCTACATCATGTGGCAAACCGGTGAGCATGTTGCTCTATTAGTATAGGAGATACCTGAAAACATATCACACTTTTCATCATAGTGCTTTTACCAATGCATAAAATGCATGGAGAAGTCATTTCGAATGACTGGTCCTCAGTGTTGTGAGAACGATGACTGGTTAAAATTTTGGTGGTTTCTTGTTCAGTCCATAGGCCTACATCATGTGGCAAACCGGTGAGCATGTGGCTCTATAAGTATAGGAGATACCTGAAAACATATCACACTTTTCATCATAGTGCTTTTACCAATGCATAAAATGCATGGAGAAGTCATTTCGAATGACTGGTCCTCAGTGTTGTGAGAACGATGACTGGTTAAAATTTTTGGTGGTTTCTTGTTCAGTCCATAGGCCTACATCATGTGGCAAACCGGTGAGCATGTGGCTCTATTAGTATAGGAGATACCTGAAAACATATCACACTTTTCATCATAGTGCTTTTACCAATGCATAAAATGCATGGAGAAGTCATTTCGAATGACTGGTCCTCAGTGTTGTGAGAACGATGACTGGTTAAAATTTTTGGTATAGAGTGTAGAATGTAGGGTATAGAGTGTAGGGTATAGAGTGTAGGGTATAGAGTGTAGAGTGTAGGGTATAGAGTGTAGGGTATAGAGTGTAGGGTATAGAGTGTAGAGTGTAGGGTATAGAGTGTAGGGTATAGAGTGTAGGGTATAGAGTGTAGGGTATAGAGTATAGGGCATAGAGTGTAGGGTATAGAGTGTAGGGTATAGAGTGTAGAGTGTAGGGTATAGAGTGTAGGGTATAGAGTGTAGGGAATAGAGTGTAGAGTGTAAGGTATAGAGTGTAGAGTGTAGGGTATAGAGTGTAGGGTATAGAGTGTAGAGTGTAGGGATTAGAGTGTAGGGTATAGAGTGTAGGGTATAGAGTGTAGAGTGTAGGGATTAGAGTGTAGGGTATAGAGTGTAGGGTATAGAGTGTAGGGTATAGAGTGTAGAGTGTAGGGTATAGAGTGTAGGGTATAGAGTGTAGGGTATAGAGTGTAGGGTATAGAGTGTAGGGCATAGAGTGTAGGGTATAGAGTGTAGGGTATAGAGTTTAGAGTGTAGGGTATAGAGTGTAGGGTATAGAGTGTAGGGTATAGAGTGTAGAGTGTAGGGTATAGAGTGTAGGGTATAGAGTGTAGGGCATAGAGTGTAGGGTATAGAGTGTAGAGTGTAGGGTATAGAGTGTAGGGTATAGAGTGTAGGGTATAGAGTGTAGAGTGTAGGGTATAGAGTGTAGGGTATAGAGTGTAGGGTATAGAGTGTAGGGCATAGAGTGTAGGGTATAGAGTGTAGGGTATAGAGTGTATAGTGTAGGGTATAGAGTGTAGGGTATAGAGTGTAGGGTATAGAGTGTAGAGTGTACGGTATAGAGTGTAGGGAATAGAGTGTAGGGTATAGAGTGTAGAGTGTAGGGTATAGAGTGTAGGGTATAGAGTGTAGGGTATAGAGTGTAGGGCATAGAGTGTAGGGTATAGAGTGTAGGGTATAGAGTGTAGAGTGTAGGGTATAGAGTGTAGGGTATAGAGTGTAGGGTATAGAGTGTAGAGTGTAGGGTATAGAGTGTAGGGTATAGAGTGTAGGGTGTAGAGTGTAGAGTGTAGGGTATAGAGTGTAGGGTATAGAGTGTAGGGTATAGAGTGTAGAGTGTAGGGTATAGAGTGTAGGGTATAGAGTGTAGGGTATAGAGTGTAGAGTGTAGGGTATAGAGTGTAGGGTATAGAGTGTAGGGTGTAGAGTGTAGAGTGTAGGGTATAGAGTGTAGGGTATAGAGTGTAGGGTATAGAGTGTACAGTGTAGGGTATAGAGTTTAGAGTGTAGGGTATAGAGTGTAGGGTATAGAGTGTAAGGTATAGAGTGTAGGGTGTAGAGTGTAGGGTATAGAGTGTAGGGTATAGAGTGTAGGGTATAGAGTGTACGGTATAGAGTGTAGGGTATAGAGTGTATGGTATAGAGTGTAGGGTATAGAGTGTAGGGCATAGAGTGTAGGGTATAGAGTGTAGGGTATAGAGTGTATTGTGTAAGGTATAGAGTGTAGGGTGTAGAGTGTAGGGTATAGAGTGTAGGGTATAGAGTGTAGGGTATAGAGTGTACGGTATAGAGTGTAGGGTATAGAGTGTAGGGTGTAGAGTGTAGGGTATAGAGTGTAGGGCATAGTGTGTAGGGTATAGAGTGTAGGGTATAGAGTGTAGAGTGTAGGGTATAGAGTGTAGGGTATAGAGTGTAGGGTATAGAGTGGAGAGTGTAGGGTATAGAGTGTAGGGTATAGAGTGTAGGGTGTAGAGTGTAGGGTATAGAGTGTAGGGTATAGAGTGTAGAGTGTAGGGTATAGAGTGTAGAGTGTAGGGTATAGAGTGTAGGGTATAGAGTGTAGGGTAGAGAGTGTAAGGTAGAGAGTGTAGAGTGTAGGGTATAGAGTGTAGGGTATAGAGTGTAGAGTGTAGGGATTAGAGTGTAGGGTCTAGAGTGTAGGGTGTAGAGTGTAGGGTATAGCGTGTAGAGTGTAGGGTATAGAGTGTATGGTATAGAGTGTAGGGTATAGAGTGTAGGGTGTAGAGTGTAGGGTATAGAGTGTAGGGCATAGAGTGTAGGGTATAGAGTGTAGGGTATAGAGTGTAGAGTGTTGGGTATGGAGTGTATGGTATAGAGTGTGGGGTATAGAGTGTAGGGTATAGAGTGTAGGGTATAGAGTGTAGGGCAAAGAGTGTAGGGTATAGAGTGTAGGGTATAGAGTGTAGAGTGTAGGGTATAGAGTGTAGGGTATAGAGTGTAGGGTATATAGTGTAGAGTGTAGGGTATAGAGTGTAGGGTATTGAGTGTAGGGTATAGAGTGCAGGGTATAGAGTGTAGAGTGTAGGGTATAGAGTGTAGAGTGTAGGGTATAGAGTGTAGGGTATAGAGTGTAGGGTATAGAGTGTTGGGTAAAGAGTGTAGAGTGTAGGGTATAGAGTGTAGAGTGTAGGGATTAGAGTGTAAGGTATAGAGTGTAGGGTGTAGAGTGTAGGGTATAGAGTGTAGAGTGCAGGGTATAGAGTGTATGGTATAGAGTGTAGGGTATAGAGTGTAGGGTGTAGAGTGTAGGGTATAGAGTGTAGGGCATAGAGTGTAGGGTATAGAGTGTAGAGTGTAGGGTATAGAGTGTAGGGTATAGAGTGTAGGGTATAGAGTGTAGGGTATAGAGTGTAGAGTGTAGGGTATAGAGTGTAGAGTGTAGGGTATAGAGTGTAGGGTAGAGAGTGTAGGGTAGAGAGTGTAGAGTGTAGGGTATAGAGTGTAGGGTATAGAGTGTAGAGTGTAGGGATTAGAGTGTAGGGTATAGAGTGTAGGGTGTAGAGTGTAGGGTATAGAGTGTAGAGTGTAGGGTATAGAGTGTATGGTATAGAGTGTAGGGTATAGAGTGTAGGGTGTAGAGTGTAGGGTATAGAATGTAGGGTGTAAAGTGTAGGGTATAGAGTGTAGGGCATAGAGTGTAGGGTATAGAGTGTAGGGTATAGAGTGTAGAGTGTAGGGTATAGAGTGTAGGGTATAGAGTGTAGGGTATAGAGTGTAGAGTGTAGGGTATAGAGTGTAGGGAATAGAGTGTAGGGTATAGAGTGTAGAGTGTAGGGTATAGAGTGTAAGGTATAGAGTGTAGGGTATAGAGTGTAGGGCATAGAGTGTAGGGTATAGAGTGTAGGGTATAGAGTGTAGAGTGTAGGGTATAGAGTGTAGGGTATAGAGTGTAGAGTGTAGGGTATAGAGTGTAGGGTATAGAGTGTAGGGTGTAGAGTGTAGAGTGTAGGGTATAGAGTGTAGGGTATAGAGTGTAGGGTATAGAGTGTAGAGTGTAGGGTATAGAGTGTAGGGTATAGAGTGTAGGGTATAGAGTGTAGAGTGTAGGGTATAGAGTGTAGGGTATAGAGTGTAGGGTGTAGAGTGTAGAGTGTAGGGTATAGAGTGTAGGGTATAGAGTGTAGGGTATAGAGTGTAGAGTGTAGGGTATAGAGATTAGAGTGTAGGGTATAGAGTGTAGGGTATAGAGTGTAAGGTATAGAGTGTAGGGTGTAGAGTGTAGGGTATAGAGTGTAGGGTATAGAGTGTAGGGTATAGAGTGTATGGTATAGAGTGTAGGGTATAGAGTGTAGGGCATAGAGTGTAGGGTATAGAGTGTAGGGTATAGAGTGTATTGTGTAAGGTATAGAGTGTAGGGTGTAGAGTGTAGGGTATAGAGTGTAGGGTATAGAGTGTACGGTATAGAGTGTATGGTATAGAGTGTAGGGTGTAGAGTGTAGGGTATAGAGTGTAGGGCATAGTGTGTAGGGTATAGAGTGTAGGGTATAGAGTGTAGAGTGTAGGGTATAGAGTGTAGGGTATAGAGTGTAGGGTATAGAGTGGAGAGTGTAGGGTATAGAGTGTAGGGTATAGAGTGTAGGGTGTAGAGTGTAGGGTATAGAGTGTAGGGTATAGAGTGTAGAGTGTAGGGTATAGAGTGTAGAGTGTAGGGTATAGAGTGTAGGATATAGAGTGTAGGGTAGAGAGTGTAAGGTAGAGAGTGTAGAGTGTAGGGTATAGAGTGTAGGGTATAGAGTGTAGAGTGTAGGGATTAGAGTGTAGGGTCTAGAGTGTAGGGTGTAGAGTGTAGGGTATAGAGTGTAGAGTGTAGGGTATAGAGTGTATGGTATAGAGTGTAGGGTATAGAGTGTAGGGTGTAGAGTGTAGGGTATAGAGTGTAGGGCATAGAGTGTAGGGTATAGAGTGTAGGGTATAGAGTGTAGGGTGTTGGGTATGGAGTGTATGGTATAGAATGTGGGGTATAGAGTGTAGGGTATAGAGTGTAGGGTATAGAGTGTAGGGCAAAGAGTGTAGGGTATAGAGTGTAGGGTATAGAGTGTAGAGTGTAGGGTATAGAGTGTAGGGTATAGAGTGTAGGGTATATAGTGTAGAGTGTAGGGTATAGAGTGTAGGGTATAGAGTGTAGGGTATAGAGTGCCGGGTATAGAGTGTAGGGTGTAGGGTATAGAGTGTAGAGTGTAGGGTATAGAGTGTAGAGTGTAGGGTATAGAGTGTAGGGTATAGAGTGTAGGGTAGAGAGTGTAAGGTAGAGAGTGTAGAGTGTAGGGTATAGAGTGTAGGGTATAGAGTGTAGAGTGTAGGGATTAGAGTGTAGGGTCTAGAGTGTAGGGTGTAGAGTGTAGGGTATAGAGTGTAGAGTGTAGGGTATAGAGTGTATGGTATAGAGTGTAGGGTATAGAGTGTAGGGTGTAGAGTGTAGGGTATAGAGTGTAGGGCATAGAGTGTAGGGTATAGAGTGTAGGGTATAGAGTGTAGGGTGTTGGGTATGGAGTGTATGGTATAGAATGTGGGGTATAGAGTGTAGGGTATAGAGTGTAGGGTATAGAGTGTAGGGCAAAGAGTGTAGGGTATAGAGTGTAGGGTATAGAGTGTAGAGTGTAGGGTATAGAGTGTAGGGTATAGAGTGTAGGGTATATAGTGTAGAGTGTAGGGTATAGAGTGTAGGGTATAGAGTGTAGGGTATAGAGTGCCGGGTATAGAGTGCCGGGTATAGAGTATAGAGTCCCTAGGGTATAGAGTGTAGAGTGTAGGGTATAGAGTTTAGAGTGTAGGGTATAGAGTGTAGGGTATAGAGTGTAAGGTATAGAGTGTAGGGTGTAGAGTGTAGGGTATAGAGTGTAGGGTATAGAGTGTAGGGTATAGAGTGTACGGTATAGAGTGTAGGGTATAGAGTGTATGGTATAGAGTGTAGGGTATAGAGTGTAGGGCATAGAGTGTAGGGTATAGAGTGTAGGGTATAGAGTGTATTGTGTAAGGTATAGAGTGTAGGGTGTAGAGTGTAGGGTATAGAGTGTAGGGTATAGAGTGTACGGTATAGAGTGTATGGTATAGAGTGTAGGGTGTAGAGTGTAGGGTATAGAGTGTAGGGCATAGTGTGTAGGGTATAGAGTGTAGGGTATAGAGTGTAGAGTGTAGGGTATAGAGTGTAGGGTATAGAGTGTAGGGTATAGAGTGGAGAGTGTAGGGTATAGAGTGTAGGGTATAGAGTGTAGGGTGTAGAGTGTAGGGTATAGAGTGTAGGGTATAGAGTGTAGAGTGTAGGGTATAGAGTGTAGAGTGTAGGGTATAGAGTGTAGGGTAGAGAGTGTAAGGTAGAGAGTGTAGAGTGTAGGGTATAGAGTGTAGGGTATAGAGTGTAGAGTGTAGGGATTAGAGTGTAGGGTCTAGAGTGTAGGGTGTAGAGTGTAGGGTATAGAGTGTAGAGTGTAGGGTATAGAGTGTATGGTATAGAGTGTAGGGTATAGAGTGTAGGGTGTAGAGTGTAGGGTATAGAGTGTAGGGCATAGAGTGTAGGGTATAGAGTGTAGGGTATAGAGTGTAGGGTGTTGGGTATGGAGTGTATGGTATAGAATGTGGGGTATAGAGTGTAGGGTATAGAGTGTAGGGTATAGAGTGTAGGGCAAAGAGTGTAGGGTATAGAGTGTAGGGTATAGAGTGTAGAGTGTAGGGTATAGAGTGTAGGGTATAGAGTGTAGGGTATATAGTGTAGAGTGTAGGGTATAGAGTGTAGGGTATAGAGTGTAGGGTATAGAGTGCCGGGTATAGAGTGTAGGGTGTAGGGTATAGAGTGTAGAGTGTAGGGTATAGAGTGTAGAGTGTAGGGTATAGAGTGTGGGGTATAGAGTGTAGGGTAGAGAGTGTAAGGTAGAGAGTGTAGAGTGTAGGGTATAGAGTGTAGGGTATAGAGTGTAGAGTGTAGGGATTAGAGTGTAGGGTCTAGAGTGTAGGGTGTAGAGTGTAGGGTATAGAGTGTAGAGTGTAGGGTATAGAGTGTATGGTATAGAGTGTAGGGTATAAAGTGTAGGGTGTAGAGTGTAGGGTATAGAGTGTAGGGCATAGAGTGTAGGGTATAGAGTGTAGGGTATAGAGTGTAGGGTGTTGGGTATGGAGTGTATGGTATAGAATGTGGGGTATAGAGTGTAGGGTATAGAGTGTAGAGTGTAGGGTATAGAGTGTAGGGTATAGAGTGTAGGGTATATAGTGTAGAGTGTAGGGTATAGAGTGTAGGGTATAGAGTGTAGGGTATAGAGTGCCGGGTATAGAGTGCCGGGTATAGAGTATAGAGTCCCTAGGGTATAGAGTGTAGAGTGTAGGGTATAGAGTGTAGGGTATAGAGTGTAGGGTATAGAGTGTTGGGTAAAGAGTGTAGAGTGTAGGGTATAGAGTGTAGAGTGTAGGGATTAGAGTGTAAGGTATAGAGTGTAGGGTGTAGAGTGTAGGGTATAGAGTGTAGAGTGCAGGGTATAGAGTGTATGGTATAGAGTGTAGGGTATAGAGTGTAGGGTGTAGAGTGTAGGGTATAGAGTGTAGGGCATAGAGTGTAGGGTATAGAGTGTAGAGTGTAGGGTATAGAGTGTAGGGTATAGAGTGTAGGGTATAGAGTGTAGGGTATAGAGTGTAGGGTATAGAGTGTAGAGTGTAGGGTATAGAGTGTAGAGTGTAGGGTATAGAGTGTAGGGTATAGAGTGTAGAGTGTAGGGTATAGAGTGTAGGGTATAGAGTGTAGAGTGTAGGGATTAGAGTGTAGGGTATAGAGTGTAGGGTGTAGAGTGTAGGGTATAGAGTGTAGAGTGTAGGGTATAGAGTGTATGGTATAGAGTGTAGGGTATAGAGTGTAGGGTGTAGAGTGTAGGGTATAGAATGTAGGGTGTAGAGTGTAGGGTATAGAGTGTAGGGCATAGAGTGTAGGGTATAGAGTGTAGGGTGTAGAGTGTAGGGTATAGAGTGTAGAGTGTAGGGTATAGAGTGATGGTATAGAGTGTAGGGTATAGAGTTTAGGGTATAGAGTGTAGGGTATAGAGTGTAGGGCAAAGAGTGTAGGGTATAGAGTGTAGGGTATAGAGTGTAGAGTGTAGGGTATAGAGTGTATGGTATAGAGTGTAGGGTATATAGTGTAGAGTGTAGGGTATAGAGTGTAGGGAATAGAGTGTAGGGTATAGAGTGTAGGGAATAGAGTGTAGATTGTAAGGTATAGAGTGTAGAGTGTAGGGTATAGAGTGTAGGGTATAGAGTGTAGAGTGTAGTGATTAGAGTGTAGGGTATAGAGTGTAGGGTGTAGAGTGTAGGGTATAGAGTGTAGAGTGTAGGGTATAGAGTGTATGGTATAGAGTGTGGTGTATAGAGTGTACGGTGTAGAGTGTAGGGTATAGAGTGTAGGGTATAAAGTGTAGGGTATAGAGTGTAGAGTGTAGGGTATAGTGTGTAGGGTATAGTGTGCAGGGTGTAGAGTGTAGGGTATAGAGTGTAGGGTATAGAGTGTAGAGTGTAGGGTATAGAGTGTATGCTATAGAGTGTATGGTGTAGAGTGTATGGTATAGAGTGTAGGGTATAGAGTGTAGAGTGTATGGTATAGAGTGTAGGGTATAGAGTGTAGGGTATAGAGTGTAGGGTATAGAGTGTAGAGTGTAGGGTATAGAGTGTAGGGTATAGAGTGCAGGGTATAGAGTGTAGGGTAGACAGTGTAGAGTGTAGGGTATAGAGTGTAGGGTATAGAGTGTAGGGTATAGAGTGTAGAGTGTAGGGATTAGAGTGTAGGGTATAGAGTGTAGGGTGTAGAGTGTAGGGTATAGAGTGTAGAGTGTAGGGTATAGAGTGTATGGTATAGAGTGTAGGGTATAGAGTGTAGGGTGTAGAGTGTAGGGTATAGAGTGTATGGTATAGAGTGTAGGGTATAGAGTGTAGGGTATAGAGTGTAGAGTGTAAGGTATAGAGTGTAGAGTGTAGGGTATAGAGTGTAGGGTATAGAGTGTAGAGTGTAGGGATTAGAGTGTAGGGTATAGAGTGTAGGGTGTAGAGTGTAGGGTATAGAGTGTAGAGTGTAGGGTATAGAGTGTATGGTATAGAGTGTAGGGTATAGAGTGTAGGGTGTAGAGTGTAGGGTATAGAGTGTAGGGTATAGAGTGTAGGGTATAGAGTGTAGGGTATAGAGTGTAGGGAATAGAGTGTAAAGTGTAAGGTATAGAGTGTAGAGTGTAGGGTATAGAGTGTAGGGTATAGAGTGTAGGGTATAGAGTGTAGGGTATAGAGTGTAGGGTATAGATTGTAGAGTGTAGGCTATAGAGTGTAGGGTATAGAGTGTAGATTGTAGGGTATAGAGTGTAGGGTATAGAATGTAGGGTATAGAGTGTAGGGTATAGAGTGTAGAGTGTAGGGTATAGTGTGTAGGGTATAGAGTGCAGGGTGTAGAGTGTAGGGTATAGAGTGTAGGGTATAGAGTGTAGAGTGTAGGGTATAGAGTGTATGCTATAGAGTGTATGGTGTAGAGTGTATGGTATAGAGTGTAGGGTATAGAGTGTAGAGTGTATGGTATAGAGTGTAGGGTATAGAGTGTAGGGTATAGAGTGTAGGGAAGAGAGTTTAGAGTGTATGGTATAGAGTGTAGGGTATAGAGTGTAGGGTATAGAGTGTAGAGTGTCGGGATTAGAGTGTAGGGTATAGAGTGTAGGGTGTAGAGTGTAGGGTATAGAGTGTAGAGTGTAGGGTATAGAGTGTATGGTATAGAGTGTAGGTTATAGAGTGTAGGGTGTAGAGTGTAGGGTATAGAGTGTAGGGTATAGAGTGTAGGGTATAGAGTGTAGGGTATAGAGTGTAGGGAATAGAGTGTAAAGTGTAAGGTATAGAGTGTAGAGTGTAGGGTATAGAGTGTAGGGTATAGACTGTAGGGTATAGAGTGTAGGGTATAGAGTGTAGGGTATAGATTGTAGAGTGTAGGCTATAGAGTGTAGGGTATAGAGTGTAGATTGTAGGGTATAGAGTGTAGGGTATAGAGTGTAGGGTATAGAGTGTAGGGTATAGAGTGTAGAGTGTAGGGTATAGTGTGTAGGGTATAGAGTGCAGGGTGTAGAGTGTAGGGTATAGAGTGTAGGGTATAGAGTGTAGAGTGTAGGGTATAGAGTGTATGCTATAGAGTGTATGGTGTAGAGTGTATGGTATAGAGTGTAGGGTATAGAGTGTAGAGTGTATGGTATAGAGTGTAGGGTATAGAGTGTAGGGTATAGAGTGTAGGGTATAGAGTGTAGAGTGTAGGGTATAGAGTGTAGGGTATAGAGTGTAGGGTAGAGAGTGTAGAGTGTAGGGTATAGAGTGTAGGGTATAGAGTGTAGGGTATAGAGTGTAGAGTGTAGGGATTAGAGTGTAGGGTATAGAGTGTAGGGTGTAGAGTGTAGGGTATAGAGTGTAGAGTGTAGGGTATAGAGTGTATGGTATAGAGTGTAGGGTATAGAGTGTAGGGTGTAGAGTGTAGGGTATAGAGTGTATGGTATAGAGTGTAGGGTATAGAGTGTAGGGTATAGAGTGTACAGTGTAAGGTATAGAGTGTAGAGTGTAGGGTATAGAGTGTAGGGTATAGAGTGTAGAGTGTAGGGATTAGAGTGTAGGGTATAGAGTGTAGGGTGTAGAGTGTAGGGTATAGAGTGTAGAGTGTAGGGTATAGAGTGTATGGTATAGAGTGTAGGGTATAGAGTGTAGGGTGTAGAGTGTAGGGTATAGAGTGTAGGGTATAGAGTGTAGGGTATAGAGTGTAGGGTATAGAGTGTAGGGAATAGAGTGTAAAGTGTAAGGTATAGAGTGTAGAGTGTAGGGTATAGAGTGTAGGGTATAGAGTGTAGGGTATAGAGTGTAGGGTATAGATTGTAGAGTGTAGGCTATAGAGTGTAGGGTATAGAGTGTAGATTGTAGGGTATAGAGTGTAGGGTATAAAGTGTAGGGTATAGAGTGTAGGGTATAGAGTGTAGAGTGTAGGGTATAGTGTGTAGGGTATAGAGTGCAGGGTGTAGAGTGTAGGGTATAGAGTGTAGGGTATAGAGTGTAGAGTGTAGGGTATAGAGTGTATGCTATAGAGTGTATGGTGTAGAGTGTATGGTATAGAGTGTAGGGTATAGAGTGTAGAGTGTATGGTATAGAGTGTAGGGTATAGAGTGTAGGGTATAGAGTGTATGTTATAGAGTGTAGGGTATAGAGTGTAGGGTAGAGAGTGTAGAGTGTATGGTATAGAGTGTAGGGTATAGAGTGTAGGGTATAGAGTGTAGAGTGTCGGGATTAGAGTGTAGGGTATAGAGTGTAGGATGTAGAGTGTAGGGTATAGAGTGTAGAGTGTAGGGTATAGAGTGTATGGTATAGAGTGTAGGGTATAGAGTGTAGGGTGTAGAGTGTAGGGTATAGAGTGTAGGGTATAGAGTGTAGGGTATAGAGTGTAAGGTATAGAGTGTAGGGTGTAGAGTGTAGGGTATAGAGTGTAGGGTATAGAGTGTAGGGTATAGAGTGTATGGTATAGAGTGTATAGTGTAGGATATAGAGTGTAGGGTATAGAGTGTAGAGTGTAGGGTATAGAGTGTAGGGTATAGAGTGTAGAGTGTAGGGATTAGAGTGTAGGGTATAGAGTGTAGGGTATAGAGTGTAGGGTATAGAGTGTAGGGTATAGAGTGTAGAGTGTAGGGTATAGAGTGTAGGGTATAGAGTGTAGGGTATAGAGTGTAGGGTATAGAGTGTAGGGTATAGAGTGTAGAGTGTAGGGTATAGAGTGTAGGGTATAGAGTGTAGGGTATAGAGTGTAGAGTGTAGGGTATAGAGTGTAGGTTATAGAGTGTAGGGTATAGAGTGTAGGGCATAGAGTGTAGGGTATAGAGTGTAGGGTGTAGAGTGTAGGGTATAGAGAGTAGGGTATAGAGTGTAGAGTGTAGGGTATAGAGTGTAGGGTATAGAGTGTAGGGTATAGAGTGTAGGGTATAGAGTGGAGGGTATAGAGTGTAGAGTGTAGAGTATAGAGTGTAGAGTGTAGGGTATAGAGTGTAAGGTATAGAGTGTAGGGTATAGAGTGTAGGGTATAGAGTGTAGAGTGTAGGGTATAGAGTGTAGAGTGTAGGGTATAGAGTGTATGGTATAGAGTGTAGGGTATAGAGTGTAGGGTGTAGAGTGTTGGGTATAGAGTGTAGGGTATAGAGTGTAGGGTATAGAGTGTAGGGTATAGAGTGTAGGGAATAGAGTGTAGAGTGTAGGGTATAGAGTGTAGAGTGTAGGGATTAGAGTGTAGGGTATAGAGTGTAGGGTATAGAGTGTAGGGTATAGAGTGTAGAGTGTAGGGTATAGAGTGTAGGGTATAGAGTGTAGGGTATAGAGTGTAGGGCATAGAGTGTAGGATATAGAGTGTAGGGTATAGAGTGTAGAGTGTAGGGTATAGAGTGTAGGGTATAGAGTGTAGGGTATAGAGTGTAGGGTATAGAGTGTAGGGTATAGAGTGTAGGGTATAGAGTGTAGGGCATAGAGTGTAGGGTATAGAGTGTAGGGTATAGAGTGTAGAGTGTAGGGTATAGAGTGTAGGGTATAGAGTGTAGGGTATAGAGTGTAGAGTGTAGGGTATAGAGTGTAGGGTATAAAGTGTAGAGTGTAGGGTATAGAGTGTAGGGTATAGAGTGTAGGGTATAGAGTGTAGGGCATAGAGTGTAGGGTATAGAGTGTAGGGCATAGAGTGTAGAGTATAGGGTATAGAGTGTAGGGTATAGAGTGTAGGGTATAGAGTGTAGGGTATAGAGTGTAGAGTGTAGGGTATAGAGTGTAGAGTGTAGGGTATAGAGTGTAGAGTGTAGGGCATAGAGTGTAGGGTATAGAGTGTAGGGTATAGAGTGTAGGGTATAGAGTGTAGGGTATAGAGTGTAGGGTATAGAGTGTAGAGTGTAGGATATAGAGTGTACAGTGTAGGGTATAGAGTGTAGGGTATAGAGTGCAGGGTATAGAGTGTAGGGTAGAGAGTGTAGAGTGTAGGGTATAGAGTGTAGGGTATAGAGTGTAGGGTATAGAGTGTAGAGTGTAGGGATTAGAGTGTAGGGTATAGAGTGTAGGGTGTAGAGTGTAGGGTATAGAGTGTAGAGTGTAGGGTATAGAGTGTATGGTATAGAGTGTAGGGTATAGAGTGTAGGGTGTAGAGTGTAGGGTATAGAGTGTAGGGTATAGAGTGTAGGGTATAGAGTGTAGGGTATAGAGTGTAGAGTGTAGGGTATAGAGTGTAGAGTGTAGGGTATAGAGTGTAGAGTGTAGGGCATAGAGTGTAGGGTATAGAGTGTAGGGTATAGAGTGTAGGGTATAGAGTGTAGGGTATAGAGTGTAGAGTGTAGGATATAGAGTGTAGAGTGTAGGGTATAGAGTGTAGGGTATAGAGTGCAGGGTATAGAGTGTAGGGTAGAGAGTGTAGAGTGTAGGGTATAGAGTGTAGGGTATAGAGTGTAGGGTATAGAGTGTAGAGTGTAGGGATTAGAGTGTAGGGTATAGAGTGTAGGGTGTAGAGTGTAGGGTATAGAGTGTAGAGTGTAGGGTATAGAGTGTATGGTATAGAGTGTAGGGTATAGAGTGTAGGGTGTAGAGTGTAGGGTATAGAGTGTAGGGTATAGAGTGTAGGGTATAGAGTGTAGGGAATAGAGTGCAGAGTGTAAGGTATAGAGTGTAGAGTGTAGGGTATAGAGTGTAGGGTATAGAGTGTAGAGTGTAGGGATTAGAGTGTAGGGTATAGAGTGTAGGGTGTAGAGTGTAGGGTATAGAGTGTAGAGTGTAGGGTATAGCGTGTATGGTATAGAGTGTAGGTTATAGAGTGTAGGGTGTAGAGTGTAGGGTATAGAGTGTAGGGTATAGAGTGTAGGGTATAGAGTGTAGGGAATAAAGTGTAAAGTGTAAGGTATAGAGTGTAGAGTGTAGGGTATAGAGTGTAGGGTATAGACTGTAGGGTATAGAGTGTAGGGTATAGAGTGTAGGGTATAGATTGTAGAGTGTAGGCTATAGAGTGTAGGGTATAGAGTGTAGATTGTAGGGTATAGAGTGTAGGGTATAGAGTGTAGGGTATAGAGTGTAGGGTATAGAGTGTAGAGTGTAGGGTGTAGTGTGTAGGGTATAGAGTGCAGGGTGTAGAGTGTAGGGTATAGAGTGTAGGGTATAGAGTGTAGAGTGTAGGGTATAGAGTGTATGCTATAGAGTGTATGGTGTAGAGTGTATGGTATAGAGTGTAGGGTATAGAGTGTAGAGTGTAGGGATTAGAGTGTAGGGTATAGAGTGTAGGGTGTAGAGTGTAGGGTATAGAGTGTAGAGTGTAGGGTATAGAGTGTATGGTATAGAGTGTAGGTTATAGAGTGTAGGGTGTAGAGTGTAGGGTACAGAGTGTAGGGTATAGAGTGTAGGGTATAGAGTGTAGAGTGTAGGGATTAGAGTGTAGGGTATAGAGTGTAGGGTGTAGAGTGTAGGGTATAGAGTGTAGAGTGTAGGGTATAGAGTGTATGGTATAGAGTGTAGGGTATAGAGTGTAGGGTGTAGAGTGTAGGGTATAGAGTGTAGGGTATAGAGTGTAGGGAATAGAGTGCAGAGTGTAAGGTATAGAGTGTAGAGTGTAGGGCATAGAGTGTAGAGTGTAGGGTATAGAGTGTAGGGTATAGAGTGTAGGGTATAGAGTGTAGGGTATGGAGTGTAGAGTGTAGGGTATAGAGTGTAGAGTGTAGGGTATAGAGTGTAGAGTGTAGGGCATAGAGTGTAGAGTGTAGGGTATAGAGTGTAGGGTATAGAGTGTAGGGTATAGAGTGTAGGGTATAGAGTGTAGGGTATAGAGTGTAGAGTGTAGGGTATAGAGTGTAGAGTGTAGGGTATAGAGTGCAGGGTATAGAGTGTAGGGTAGAGAGTGTAGAGTGTAGGGTGTAGAGTGTAGGGTATAGAGTGTAGGGTATAGAGTGTAGAGTGTAGGGATTAGAGTGTAGGGTATAGAGTGTAGGGTGTAGAGTGTAGGGTATAGAGTGTAGAGTGTAGGGTATAGAGTGTATGGTATAGAGTGTAGGGTATAGAGTGTAGGGTATAGAGTGTAGGGAATAGAGTGCAGAGTGTAAGGTATAGAGTGTAGAGTGTAGGGTATAGAGTGTAGGGTATAGAGTGTAGAGTGTAGGGATTAGAGTGTAGGGTATAGAGTGTAGGGTGTAGAGTGTAGGGTATAGAGTGTAGAGTGTATGGTATAGAGTGTAGGTTATAGAGTGTAGGGTGTAGAGTGTAGGGTATAGAGTGTAGGGTATAGAGTGTAGGGTATAGAGTGTAGAGTGTAGGGATTAGAGTGTAGGGTATAGAGTGTAGGGTGTAGAGTGTAGGGTATAGAGTGTAGAGTGTAGGGTATAGAGTGTATGGTATAGAGTGTAGGGTATAGAGTGTAGGGTGTAGAGTGTAGGGTATAGAGTGTAGGGTATAGAGTGTAGGGTATAGAGTGTAGGGAATAGAGTGCAGAGTGTAAGGTATAGAGTGTAGAGTGTAGGGTATAGAGTGTAGGGTATAGAGTGTAGAGTGTAGGGATTAGAGTGTAGGGTATAGAGTGTAGGGTGTAGAGTGTAGGGTATAGAGTGTAGAGTGTAGGGTATAGAGTGTATGGTATAGAGTGTAGGTTATAGAGTGTAGGGTGTAGAGTGTAGGGTATAGAGTGTAAGGTATAGAGTGTAGGGTATAGAGTGTAGGGTATAGAGTGCAGGGAATAGAGTGTAAAGTGTAAGGTATAGAGTGTAGAGTGTAGGGTATAGAGTGTAGGGTATAGACTGTAGGGTATAGAGTGTAGGGTATAGAGTGTAGGGTATAGATTGTAGAGTGTAGGCTATAGAGTGTAGGGTATAGAGTGTAGATTGTAGGGTATAGAGTGTAGGGTATAGAGTGTAGGGTATAGAGTGTAGGGTATAGAGTGTAGAGTGTAGGGTATAGTGTGTAGGGTATAGAGTGCAGGGTGTAGAGTGTAGGGTATAGAGTGTAGGGTATAGAGTGTAGAGTGTAGGGTATAGAGTGTATGCTATAGAGTGTATGGTGTAGAGTGTATGGTATAGAGTGTAGGGTATAGAGTGTAGAGTGTAGGGATTAGAGTGTAGGGTATAGAGTGTAGGGTGTAGAGTGTAGGGTATAGAGTGTAGAGTGTAGGGTATAGAGTGTATGGTATAGAGTGTAGGTTATAGAGTGTAGGGTGTAGAGTGTAGGGTATAGAGTGTAGGGTATATAGTGTAGGGTATAGAGTATAGGGTATAGAGTGTAGAGTGTAGGGATTAGAGTGTAGGGTATAGAGTGTAGGGTGTAGAGTGTAGGGTATAGAGTGTAGAGTGTAGGGTATAGAGTGTATGGTATAGAGTGTAGGGTATAGAATGTAGGGTGTAGAGTGTAGGGTATAGAGTCTAGGGTATAGAGTGTAGGGTATAGAGTGTAGGGAATAGAGTGCAGAGTGTAAGGTATAGAGTGTAGAGTGTAGGGTATAGAGTGTAGGGTATAGAGTGTAGAGTGTAGGGATTAGAGTGTAGGGTATAGAGTGTAGGGTGTAGAGTGTAGGGTATAGAGTGTAGAGTGTAGGGTATAGAGTGTATGGTATAGAGTGTAGGTTATAGAGTGTAGGGTGTAGAGTGTAGGGTATAGAGTGTAGGGTATAGAGTGTAGGGTATAGAGTGTAGGGTATAGAGTGTAGGGAATAGAGTGTAAAGTGTAAGGTATAGAGTGTAGAGTGTAGGGTATAGAGTGTAGGGTATAGACTGTAGGGTATAGAGTGTAGGGTATAGAGTGTAGGGTATAGATTGTAGAGTGTAGGCTATAGAGTGTAGGGAATAGAGTGTAGATTGTAGGGTATAGAGTGTAGGGTATAGAGTGTAGGGTATAGAGTGCAGGGTATAGAGTGTAGAGTGTAGGGTATAGTGTGTAGGGTATAGAGTGCAGGGTGTAGAGTGTAGGGTATAGAGTGTAGGGTATAGAGTGTAGAGTGTAGGGTATAGAGTGTATGCTATAGAGTGTATGGTGTAGAGTGTATGGTATAGAGTGTAGGGTATAGAGTGTAGAGTGTATGGTATAGAGTGTAGGGTATAGAGTGTAGGGTATAGAGTGTAGGGTATAGAGTGTAGAGTGTAGGGTATAGAGTGTAGGGTATAGAGTGCAGGGTATAGAGTGTAGGGTAGAGAGTGTAGAGTGTAGGGTATAGAGTGTAGGGTATAGAGTGTAGGGTATAGAGTGTAGAGTGTAGGGATTAGAGTGTAGGGTATAGAGTGTAGGGTGTAGAGTGTAGGGTATAGAGTGTAGAGTGTAGGGTATAGAGTGTATGGTATAGAGTGTAGGGTATAGAGTGCAGGGTATAGAGTGTAGGGTAGAGAGTGTAGAGTGTAGGGTATAGAGTGTAGGGTATAGAGTGTAGGGTATAGAGTGTAGAGTGTAGGGATTAGAGTGTAGGGTATAGAGTGTAGGGTGTAGAGTGTAGGGTATAGAGTGTAGAGTGTAGGGTATAGAGTGTATGGTATAGAGTGTAGGGTATAGAGTGTAGGGTATAGAGTGTAGGGTATAGAGTGTAGGGTATAGAGTCTAGAGTGTAAGGTATAGAGTGTAGAGTGTAGGGTATAGAGTGTAGGGTATAGAGTGTAGAGTGTAGGGATTAGAGTGTAGGGTATAGAGTGTAGGGTGTAGAGTGTAGGGTATAGAGTGTAGAGTGTAGGGTATAGAGTGTATGGTATAGAGTGTAGGGTATAGAGTGTAGAGTGTAGGGTATAGAGTGTAGGGTATAGAGTGTAGGGTATAGAGTGTAGGGTATAGAGTGTAGGGTATAGAGTGTAGAGTGTAGGGTATAGAGTGTAGGGTATAGAGTGTAGGGTATAGAGTGTAGAGTGTAGGGTATAGAGTGTAGGGTATAGAGTGTAGAGTGTAGGGTATAGAGTGTAGGGTATAGAGTGTAGGGTATAGAGTGTAGGGTATAGAGTGTAGGGTATAGAGTGTAGAGTGTAGGGTATAGAGTGTAGAGTGTAGGGTATAGAGTGTAGGGTATAGAGTGTAGGGTATAGAGTGTAGGGTATAGAGTTTAGAGTGTAGGGTATAGAGTGTAGAGTGTAGGGTATAGAGTGTATGGTATAGAGTGTTGGGTATAGAGTGTAGGGTATAGAGTGTAGGGTATAGAGTGTAGGGTATAGAGTGTAGAGTGTAAGGTATAGAGTGTAGAGTGTAGGGTATAGAGTGTAGGGTATAGAGTGTAGAGTGTAGGGATTAGAGTGTAGGGTATAGAGTGTAGGGTATAGAGTGTAGGGTATAGAGTGTAGAGTGTAGGGTATAGAGTGTAGGGTATAGAGTGTAGGGTATAGAGTGTAGGGCATAGAGTGTAGGGTATAGAGTGTAGGGTATAGAGTGTAGAGTGTAGGGTATAGAGTGTAGGGTATAGAACGTAGGGTATAGATTGTAGAGTGTAGGGTATAGAGTGTAGGGTATAGAGTGTAGGGTATAGAGTGTAGGGCATAGAGTGTAGGGTATAGAGTGTAGGGTATAGAGTGTAGAGTGTAGGGTATAGAGTGTAGGGTATAGAGTGTAGAGTGTAGGGTATAGAGTGTAGGGTATAGAGTGTAGTGTATAGAGTGTAGGGTATAGAGTGTAGGGTATAGAGTGTAGAGTGTAGGGTATAGAGTGTAGAGTGTAGGGTATAGAGTGTAGGGTATAGAGTGTAGGGTATAGAGTGTAGGGCATAGAGTGTAGGGTATAGAATGTAGGGTATAGAGTGTAGAGTGTAGGGTATAGAGTGTAGGGTATAGAGTGTAGAGTGTAGGGTATAGAGTGTAGGGTATAGAGTGTAGGGTATAGAGTGTAGGGTATAGAGTGTAGAGTGTAGGGTATAGAGTGTAGAGTGTAGGGTATAGAGTGTAGGGTATAGAGTGTAGGGTATAGAGTGTAGGGTATAGAGTTTAGAGTGTAGGGTATAGAGTGTAGAGTGTAGGGTATAGAGTGTATGGTATAGAGTGTTGGGTATAGAGTGCAGGGTATAGAGTGTAGGGTATAGAGTGTAGGGTATAGAGTGTAGGGAATAGAGTGTAGAGTGTAAGGTATAGAGTGTAGAGTGTAGGGTATAGAGTGTAGGGTATAGAGTGTAGGGTATAGAGTGTAGGGCATAGAGTGTAGGGTATAGAGTGTAGGGTATAGAGTGTAGAGTGTAGGGTATAGAGTGTAGGGTATAGAATGTAGGGTATAGAGTGTAGAGTGTAGGGTATAGAGTGTAGGGTATAGAGTGTAGGGTATAGAGTGTAGGGCATAGAGTGTAGGGTATAGAGTGTAGGGTATAGAGTGTAGAGTGTAGGGTATAGAGTGTAGGGTATAGAGTGTAGAGTGTAGGGTATAGAGTGTAGGGTATAGAGTGTAGGGTATAGAGTGTAGGGTATAGAGTGTAGAGTGTAGGGTATAGAGTGTAGAGTGTAGGGTATAGAGTGTAGGGTATAGAGTGTAGGGTATAGAGTTTAGAGTGTAGGGTATAGAGTGTAGAGTGTAGGGTATAGAGTGTATGGTATAGAGTGTTGGGTATAGAGTGTAGGGTATAGAGTGTAGGGTATAGAGTGTAGGGTATAGAGTGTAGGGAATAGAGTGTAGAGTGTAAGGTATAGAGTGTAGAGTGTAGGGTATAGAGTGTAGGGTATAGAGTGTAGAGTGTAGGGATTAGAGTGTAGGGTATAGAGTGTAGGGTATAGAGTGTAGGGTATAGAGTGTAGAGTGTAGGGTATAGAGTGTAGGGTATAGAGTGTAGGGTATAGAGTGTAGGGCATAGAGTGTAGGGTATAGAGTGTAGGGTATAGAGTGTAGAGTGTAGGGTATAGAGTGTAGGGTATAGAGTGTAGGGTATATAGTGTAGAGTGTAGGGTATAGAGTGTAGGGTATAGAGTGTAGGGTATAGAGTGTAGGGTATAGAGTGTAGGGCATAGAGTGTAGGTTATAGAGTGTAGGGTATAGAGTGTAGAGTGTAGGGTATAGAGTGTAGGGTATAGAGTGTAGGGTATAGAGTGTAGAGTCTAGGGTATAGAGTGTAGGGTATAGAGTGTAGGGTATAGAGTGTAGAGTGTAGGGTATAGAGTGTAGGGTATAGAGTGTAGGGTATAGAGTGTAGGGCATAGAGTGTAGGGTATAGAGTGTAGGGTATAGAGTGTAGAGTGTAGGGTATAGAGTGTAGGGTATAGAGTGTAGGGTATAGAGTGTAGAGTGTAGGGCATAGAGTGTAGAGTGTAGGGTATAGAGTGTAGGGTATAGAGTGTAGGGTATAGAGTGTAGAGTGTAGGGTATAGAGTGTAGAGTGTAGGGTATAGAGTGTAGGGTAGAGAGTGTAGGGTAGAGAGTGTAGAGTGTAGGGTATAGAGTGTAGGGTATAGACTGTAGGGTATAGAGTGTAGGGAATAGAGTGTAGAGTGTAAGGTATAGAGTGTAGAGTGTAGGGCATAGAGTGTAGAGTGTAGGGTATAGAGTGTAGGGTATAGAGTGTAGGGTATAGAGTGTAGAGTGTAGGGTATAGAGAGTAGAGTGTAGGGTATAGAGTGTAGAGTGTAGGGCATAGAGTGTAGAGTGTAGGGTATAGAGTGTAGGGTATAGAGTGTAGGGTATAGAGTGTAGGGTATAGAGTGTAGTGTATAGAGTGTAGGGTATAGAGTGTAGGGTATAGAGTGTAGAGTGTAGAGTATAGAGTGTAGGGTATAGAGTGTAGGGTATAGAGTTTAGAGTGTAGGGTATAGAGTGTAGAGTGTAGGGTATAGAGTGTATGGTATAGAGTGTAGGGTATAGAGTGTAGGGTGTAGAGTGTTGGGTATAGAGTGTAGGGTATAGAGTGTAGGGTATAGAGTGTAGGGTATAGAGTGTAGGGAATAGAGTGTAGAATGTAAGGTATAGAGTGTAGAGTGTAGGGTATAGAGTGTAGGGTATAGAGTGTAGAGTATAGGGATTAGAGTGTAGGGTATAGAGTGTAGGGTATAGAGTGTAGGGTATAGAGTGTAGAGTGTAGGGTATAGAGTGTAGGGTATAGAGTGTAGGGCATAGAGTGTAGGGTATAGAGTGTAGGGTATAGAGTGTAGAGTGTAGGGTATAGAGTGTAGGGTATAGAGTGTAGGGTATAGAGTGTAGAGTGTAGGGTATAGAGTGTAGGGTATAGAGTGTAGGGTATAGAGTGTAGGGTATAGAGTATAGGGCATAGAGTGTAGGGTATAGAGTGTAGGGTATAGAGTGTAGAGTGTAGGGTATAGAGTGTAGGGTATAGAGTGTAGGGAATAGAGTGTAGAGTGTAAGGTATAGAGTGTAGAGTGTAGGGTATAGAGTGTAGGGTATAGAGTGTAGAGTGTAGGGATTAGAGTGTAGGGTATAGAGTGTAGGGTATAGAGTGTAGAGTGTAAGGATTAGAGTGTAGGGTATAGAGTGTAGGGTATAGAGTGTAGGGTATAGAGTGTAGAGTGTAGGGTATAGAGTGTAGGGTATAGAGTGTAGGGTATAGAGTGTAGGGTATAGAGTGTAGGGCATAGAGTGTAGGGTATAGAGTGTAGGGTATAGAGTTTAGAGTGTAGGGTATAGAGTGTAGGGTATAGAGTGTAGGGTATAGAGTGTAGAGTGTAGGGTATAGAGTGTAGGGTATAGAGTGTAGGGCATAGAGTGTAGGGTATAGAGTGTAGAGTGTAGGGTATAGAGTGTAGGGTATAGAGTGTAGGGTATAGAGTGTAGAGTGTAGGGTATAGAGTGTAGGGTATAGAGTGTAGGGTATAGAGTGTAGGGCATAGAGTGTAGGGTATAGAGTGTAGGGTATAGAGTGTATAGTGTAGGGTATAGAGTGTAGGGTATAGAGTGTAGGGTATAGAGTGTAGAGTGTACGGTATAGAGTGTAGGGAATAGAGTGTAGGGTATAGAGTGTAGAGTGTAGGGTATAGAGTGTAGGGTATAGAGTGTAGGGTATAGAGTGTAGGGCATAGAGTGTAGGGTATAGAGTGTAGGGTATAGAGTGTAGAGTGTAGGGTATAGAGTGTAGGGTATAGAGTGTAGGGTATAGAGTGTAGAGTGTAGGGTATAGAGTGTAGGGTATAGAGTGTAGGGTGTAGAGTGTAGAGTGTAGGGTATAGAGTGTAGGGTATAGAGTGTAGGGTATAGAGTGTAGAGTGTAGGGTATAGAGTGTAGGGTATAGAGTGTAGGGTATAGAGTGTAGAGTGTAGGGTATAGAGTGTAGGGTATAGAGTGTAGGGTGTAGAGTGTAGAGTGTAGGGTATAGAGTGTAGGGTATAGAGTGTAGGGTATAGAGTGTACAGTGTAGGGTATAGAGTTTAGAGTGTAGGGTATAGAGTGTAGGGTATAGAGTGTAAGGTATAGAGTGTAGGGTGTAGAGTGTAGGGTATAGAGTGTAGGGTATAGAGTGTAGGGTATAGAGTGTACGGTATAGAGTGTAGGGTATAGAGTGTATGGTATAGAGTGTAGGGTATAGAGTGTAGGGCATAGAGTGTAGGGTATAGAGTGTAGGGTATAGAGTGTATTGTGTAAGGTATAGAGTGTAGGGTGTAGAGTGTAGGGTATAGAGTGTAGGGTATAGAGTGTAGGGTATAGAGTGTACGGTATAGAGTGTAGGGTATAGAGTGTAGGGTGTAGAGTGTAGGGTATAGAGTGTAGGGCATAGTGTGTAGGGTATAGAGTGTAGGGTATAGAGTGTAGAGTGTAGGGTATAGAGTGTAGGGTATAGAGTGTAGGGTATAGAGTGGAGAGTGTAGGGTATAGAGTGTAGGGTATAGAGTGTAGGGTGTAGAGTGTAGGGTATAGAGTGTAGGGTATAGAGTGTAGAGTGTAGGGTATAGAGTGTAGAGTGTAGGGTATAGAGTGTAGGGTATAGAGTGTAGGGTAGAGAGTGTAAGGTAGAGAGTGTAGAGTGTAGGGTATAGAGTGTAGGGTATAGAGTGTAGAGTGTAGGGATTAGAGTGTAGGGTCTAGAGTGTAGGGTGTAGAGTGTAGGGTATAGCGTGTAGAGTGTAGGGTATAGAGTGTATGGTATAGAGTGTAGGGTATAGAGTGTAGGGTGTAGAGTGTAGGGTATAGAGTGTAGGGCATAGAGTGTAGGGTATAGAGTGTAGGGTATAGAGTGTAGAGTGTTGGGTATGGAGTGTATGGTATAGAGTGTGGGGTATAGAGTGTAGGGTATAGAGTGTAGGGTATAGAGTGTAGGGCAAAGAGTGTAGGGTATAGAGTGTAGGGTATAGAGTGTAGAGTGTAGGGTATAGAGTGTAGGGTATAGAGTGTAGGGTATATAGTGTAGAGTGTAGGGTATAGAGTGTAGGGTATAGAGTGTAGGGTATAGAGTGCAGGGTATAGAGTGTAGAGTGTAGGGTATAGAGTGTAGAGTGTAGGGTATAGAGTGTAGGGTATAGAGTGTAGGGTATAGAGTGTTGGGTAAAGAGTGTAGAGTGTAGGGTATAGAGTGTAGAGTGTAGGGATTAGAGTGTAAGGTATAGAGTGTAGGGTGTAGAGTGTAGGGTATAGAGTGTAGAGTGCAGGGTATAGAGTGTATGGTATAGAGTGTAGGGTATAGAGTGTAGGGTGTAGAGTGTAGGGTATAGAGTGTAGGGCATAGAGTGTAGGGTATAGAGTGTAGAGTGTAGGGTATAGAGTGTAGGGTATAGAGTGTAGGGTATAGAGTGTAGGGTATAGAGTGTAGAGTGTAGGGTATAGAGTGTAGAGTGTAGGGTATAGAGTGTAGGGTAGAGAGTGTAGGGTAGAGAGTGTAGAGTGTAGGGTATAGAGTGTAGGGTATAGAGTGTAGAGTGTAGGGATTAGAGTGTAGGGTATAGAGTGTAGGGTGTAGAGTGTAGGGTATAGAGTGTAGAGTGTAGGGTATAGAGTGTATGGTATAGAGTGTAGGGTATAGAGTGTAGGGTGTAGAGTGTAGGGTATAGAATGTAGGGTGTAAAGTGTAGGGTATAGAGTGTAGGGCATAGAGTGTAGGGTATAGAGTGTAGGGTATAGAGTGTAGAGTGTAGGGTATAGAGTGTAGGGTATAGAGTGTAGGGTATAGAGTGTAGAGTGTAGGGTATAGAGTGTAGGGAATAGAGTGTAGGGTATAGAGTGTAGAGTGTAGGGTATAGAGTGTAGGGTATAGAGTGTAGGGTATAGAGTGTAGGGCATAGAGTGTAGGGTATAGAGTGTAGGGTATAGAGTGTAGAGTGTAGGGTATAGAGTGTAGGGTATAGAGTGTAGGGTATAGAGTGTAGAGTGTAGGGTATAGAGTGTAGGGTATAGAGTGTAGGGTGTAGAGTGTAGAGTGTAGGGTATAGAGTGTAGGGTATAGAGTGTAGGGTATAGAGTGTAGAGTGTAGGGTATAGAGTGTAGGGTATAGAGTGTAGGGTATAGAGTGTAGAGTGTAGGGTATAGAGTGTAGGGTATAGAGTGTAGGGTGTAGAGTGTAGGGTATAGAGTGTAGGGTATAGAGTGTAGGGTATAGAGTGTAGAGTGTAGGGTATAGAGTTTAGAGTGTAGGGTATAGAGTGTAGGGTATAGAGTGTAAGGTATAGAGTGTAGGGTGTAGAGTGTAGGGTATAGAGTGTAGGGTATAGAGTGTAGGGTATAGAGTGTACGGTATAGAGTGTAGGGTATAGAGTGTATGGTATAGAGTGTAGGGTATAGAGTGTAGGGCATAGAGTGTAGGGTATAGAGTGTAGGGTATAGAGTGTATTGTGTAAGGTATAGAGTGTAGGGTGTAGAGTGTAGGGTATAGAGTGTAGGGTATAGAGTGTACGGTATAGAGTGTATGGTATAGAGTGTAGGGTGTAGAGTGTAGGGTATAGAGTGTAGGGCATAGTGTGTAGGGTATAGAGTGTAGGGTATAGAGTGTAGAGTGTAGGGTATAGAGTGTAGGGTATAGAGTGTAGGGTATAGAGTGGAGAGTGTAGGGTATAGAGTGTAGGGTATAGAGTGTAGGGTGTAGAGTGTAGGGTATAGAGTGTAGGGTATAGAGTGTAGAGTGTAGGGTATAGAGTGTAGAGTGTAGGGTATAGAGTGTAGGATATAGAGTGTAGGGTAGAGAGTGTAAGGTAGAGAGTGTAGAGTGTAGGGTATAGAGTGTAGGGTATAGAGTGTAGAGTGTAGGGATTAGAGTGTAGGGTCTAGAGTGTAGGGTGTAGAGTGTAGGGTATAGAGTGTAGAGTGTAGGGTATAGAGTGTATGGTATAGAGTGTAGGGTATAGAGTGTAGGGTGTAGAGTGTAGGGTATAGAGTGTAGGGCATAGAGTGTAGGGTATAGAGTGTAGGGTATAGAGTGTAGGGTGTTGGGTATGGAGTGTATGGTATAGAATGTGGGGTATAGAGTGTAGGGTATAGAGTGTAGGGTATAGAGTGTAGGGCAAAGAGTGTAGGGTATAGAGTGTAGGGTATAGAGTGTAGAGTGTAGGGTATAGAGTGTAGGGTATAGAGTGTAGGGTATATAGTGTAGAGTGTAGGGTATAGAGTGTAGGGTATAGAGTGTAGGGTATAGAGTGCCGGGTATAGAGTGTAGGGTGTAGGGTATAGAGTGTAGAGTGTAGGGTATAGAGTGTAGAGTGTAGGGTATAGAGTGTAGGGTATAGAGTGTAGGGTAGAGAGTGTAAGGTAGAGAGTGTAGAGTGTAGGGTATAGAGTGTAGGGTATAGAGTGTAGAGTGTAGGGATTAGAGTGTAGGGTCTAGAGTGTAGGGTGTAGAGTGTAGGGTATAGAGTGTAGAGTGTAGGGTATAGAGTGTATGGTATAGAGTGTAGGGTATAGAGTGTAGGGTGTAGAGTGTAGGGTATAGAGTGTAGGGCATAGAGTGTAGGGTATAGAGTGTAGGGTATAGAGTGTAGGGTGTTGGGTATGGAGTGTATGGTATAGAATGTGGGGTATAGAGTGTAGGGTATAGAGTGTAGGGTATAGAGTGTAGGGCAAAGAGTGTAGGGTATAGAGTGTAGGGTATAGAGTGTAGAGTGTAGGGTATAGAGTGTAGGGTATAGAGTGTAGGGTATATAGTGTAGAGTGTAGGGTATAGAGTGTAGGGTATAGAGTGTAGGGTATAGAGTGCCGGGTATAGAGTGCCGGGTATAGAGTATAGAGTCCCTAGGGTATAGAGTGTAGAGTGTAGGGTATAGAGTTTAGAGTGTAGGGTATAGAGTGTAGGGTATAGAGTGTAAGGTATAGAGTGTAGGGTGTAGAGTGTAGGGTATAGAGTGTAGGGTATAGAGTGTAGGGTATAGAGTGTACGGTATAGAGTGTAGGGTATAGAGTGTATGGTATAGAGTGTAGGGTATAGAGTGTAGGGCATAGAGTGTAGGGTATAGAGTGTAGGGTATAGAGTGTATTGTGTAAGGTATAGAGTGTAGGGTGTAGAGTGTAGGGTATAGAGTGTAGGGTATAGAGTGTACGGTATAGAGTGTATGGTATAGAGTGTAGGGTGTAGAGTGTAGGGTATAGAGTGTAGGGCATAGTGTGTAGGGTATAGAGTGTAGGGTATAGAGTGTAGAGTGTAGGGTATAGAGTGTAGGGTATAGAGTGTAGGGTATAGAGTGGAGAGTGTAGGGTATAGAGTGTAGGGTATAGAGTGTAGGGTGTAGAGTGTAGGGTATAGAGTGTAGGGTATAGAGTGTAGAGTGTAGGGTATAGAGTGTAGAGTGTAGGGTATAGAGTGTAGGGTATAGAGTGTAGGGTAGAGAGTGTAAGGTAGAGAGTGTAGAGTGTAGGGTATAGAGTGTAGGGTATAGAGTGTAGAGTGTAGGGATTAGAGTGTAGGGTCTAGAGTGTAGGGTGTAGAGTGTAGGGTATAGAGTGTAGAGTGTAGGGTATAGAGTGTATGGTATAGAGTGTAGGGTATAGAGTGTAGGGTGTAGAGTGTAGGGTATAGAGTGTAGGGCATAGAGTGTAGGGTATAGAGTGTAGGGTATAGAGTGTAGGGTGTTGGGTATGGAGTGTATGGTATAGAATGTGGGGTATAGAGTGTAGGGTATAGAGTGTAGGGTATAGAGTGTAGGGCAAAGAGTGTAGGGTATAGAGTGTAGGGTATAGAGTGTAGAGTGTAGGGTATAGAGTGTAGGGTATAGAGTGTAGGGTATATAGTGTAGAGTGTAGGGTATAGAGTGTAGGGTATAGAGTGTAGGGTATAGAGTGCCGGGTATAGAGTGTAGGGTGTAGGGTATAGAGTGTAGAGTGTAGGGTATAGAGTGTAGAGTGTAGGGTATAGAGTGTGGGGTATAGAGTGTAGGGTAGAGAGTGTAAGGTAGAGAGTGTAGAGTGTAGGGTATAGAGTGTAGGGTATAGAGTGTAGAGTGTAGGGATTAGAGTGTAGGGTCTAGAGTGTAGGGTGTAGAGTGTAGGGTATAGAGTGTAGAGTGTAGGGTATAGAGTGTATGGTATAGAGTGTAGGGTATAAAGTGTAGGGTGTAGAGTGTAGGGTATAGAGTGTAGGGCATAGAGTGTAGGGTATAGAGTGTAGGGTATAGAGTGTAGGGTGTTGGGTATGGAGTGTATGGTATAGAATGTGGGGTATAGAGTGTAGGGTATAGAGTGTAGGGTATAGAGTGTAGGGCAAAGAGTGTAGGGTATAGAGTGTAGGGTATAGAGTGTAGAGTGTAGGGTATAGAGTGTAGGGTATAGAGTGTAGGGTATATAGTGTAGAGTGTAGGGTATAGAGTGTAGGGTATAGAGTGTAGGGTATAGAGTGCCGGGTATAGAGTGCCGGGTATAGAGTATAGAGTCCCTAGGGTATAGAGTGTAGAGTGTAGGGTATAGAGTGTAGGGTATAGAGTGTAGGGTATAGAGTGTTGGGTAAAGAGTGTAGAGTGTAGGGTATAGAGTGTAGAGTGTAGGGATTAGAGTGTAAGGTATAGAGTGTAGGGTGTAGAGTGTAGGGTATAGAGTGTAGAGTGCAGGGTATAGAGTGTATGGTATAGAGTGTAGGGTATAGAGTGTAGGGTGTAGAGTGTAGGGTATAGAGTGTAGGGCATAGAGTGTAGGGTATAGAGTGTAGAGTGTAGGGTATAGAGTGTAGGGTATAGAGTGTAGGGTATAGAGTGTAGGGTATAGAGTGTAGGGTATAGAGTGTAGAGTGTAGGGTATAGAGTGTAGAGTGTAGGGTATAGAGTGTAGGGTATAGAGTGTAGAGTGTAGGGATTAGAGTGTAGGGTATAGAGTGTAGGGTGTAGAGTGTAGGGTATAGAGTGTAGAGTGTAGGGTATAGAGTGTATGGTATAGAGTGTAGGGTATAGAGTGTAGGGTGTAGAGTGTAGGGTATAGAATGTAGGGTGTAGAGTGTAGGGTATAGAGTGTAGGGCATAGAGTGTAGGGTATAGAGTGTAGGGTGTAGAGTGTAGGGTATAGAGTGTAGAGTGTAGGGTATAGAGTGATGGTATAGAGTGTAGGGTATAGAGTTTAGGGTATAGAGTGTAGGGTATAGAGTGTAGGGCAAAGAGTGTAGGGTATAGAGTGTAGGGTATAGAGTGTAGAGTGTAGGGTATAGAGTGTATGGTATAGAGTGTAGGGTATATAGTGTAGAGTGTAGGGTATAGAGTGTAGGGAATAGAGTGTAGGGTATAGAGTGTAGGGAATAGAGTGTAGATTGTAAGGTATAGAGTGTAGAGTGTAGGGTATAGAGTGTAGGGTATAGAGTGTAGAGTGTAGTGATTAGAGTGTAGGGTATAGAGTGTAGGGTGTAGAGTGTAGGGTATAGAGTGTAGAGTGTAGGGTATAGAGTGTATGGTATAGAGTGTGGTGTATAGAGTGTACGGTGTAGAGTGTAGGGTATAGAGTGTAGGGTATAAAGTGTAGGGTATAGAGTGTAGGGTATAGAGTGTAGGGTATAGAGTGTAGAGTGTAAGGTATAGAGTGTAGAGTGTAGGGTATAGAGTGTAGGGTATAGACTGTAGGGTATAGAGTGTAGGGTATAGAGTGAAGGGTATAGATTGTAGAGTGTAGGCTATAGAGTGTAGTGTATAGAGTGTAGAGTGTAGGGTATAGAGTGTAGGGTATAAAGTGTAGAGTATAAAGTGTAGAGTGTAGGGTATATAGTGTATAGTGTATTGTATAGAGTGTAGGGTATAGAGTGTAGGGTATAGAGTGTAGAGTGTAGGGTATAGAGTGTATGCTATAGAGTATATGGTGTAGAGTGTATAGAGTGTATACCCTACACTCTATAACATACACTCTATACACTACACTCTATACCTTACACTCTACACTCTATACCCTACACTCTATAACATACACTCTATACACTACACTCTATACCCTACACATTACACTCTACACCCTACACTCTACATTCTATACCCTACACTCTATACCCTACACCCTACACTCTACACCCTACACTCTATACCCTACACTATACACTCTATACCCTACACTCTACACTGTATACCATACACTCTATGCCCCACACTCTATACCCTACACTCTATACCCTACACTCTATACTCTATACCCTACACTCTATACCCTACACTCTATACCCTGCACTCTACACTTTATACCCTACACTCTATACCCTACACTCTACACCCTAAGCTCTATACCATACACTCTATACCCCACACTCTACACTCTATACCCTACACTCTATACCCTACACTCTATACCCTGCACCCTACGCTCTATACGCTACACTCTATACCCTACACTCTATACCCTACACTCTATACCCTACACTCTATACCCTACACTCTATACCCTACACTCTACACCCTACACTCTATACCCTACACTCTATACCCTACACTCTACACTCTATACCATACACTCTATACCATACAATCTATACACTACACTCTATACCCTAAACTCTACACTCTATACCCTACACTCTATAACATACACTCTATACACTACACTCTATAACTTACACACTATACCCTACACTTTGCACTCTACACCCTACACTCTACATTCTATACCCTACACTCTATACCCTACACTCTCTACTCCACACTCTATACCCTACACTCTATACCCTACACTCTATACCCTACACTCTACACTCTATACCCTACACTCTATACCATACACTCTATACCCTACACTCTATACCATACACTCTATACCATACACTCTATACCATACACTCTATTCCCTACACTCTATACCCTACACTCTATACCCTACACTCTATACCATACACTCTAAACTCTATACCTTACACTCTATACCCTACACTCTATACCCTACACTCTACACTCTATACCTTACACTCTATACCCTACACTCTATTCCCTACACTCTAAACTCTATACCCTACACTCTACACTCTACACTCTATACCCTACACTCTATACCATACACTCTATACCCTACACTCTATACCCTACACTCTATACCCTACACTCTACACCCTACACTCTATACCCTACACTCTATACCCTACACTCTATACCCTACACTCTAAACTCTATACCCTACACTCTACACTCTATACCCTACACTCTATAACATGCACTCTATACCCTACACTCTATACCCTACACTCTACACTCTTTACCCTACATTCTATACCATACACTCTACACCATGCACTCTATAGCATACACTCTATACCCTACACTCTACACTCTATACCCTACACTCTATACCCTACACTCTATACCCTACACTATACACTCTATACCCTACACTCTACACTTTATACCCTACTCTCTATACCCTACACTCTATACCCTACACTCTACAACGTGCACTCTATACCCTACACTCTATACCCTACACTCTATACCCTACACTCTACACTCTATACCCTGCACTCTATAACATACACTCTATACACTACACTCTATACCTTACACTCTATACCCTACACTTTACATTCTACACCCTACACTCTACACTCTATTCCCTACACTCTATACCCTACACTCTATACCCTACACTCTATACCCTACACTCTACACTCTATACCCTACACTCTATACCCTACACTCTAATCCCTACACTCTAATCCCTACACTCTACACTCTATACCCTACACTCTATACCCTACACTCTATACCCTACACTCTACACTCTATACCCTACACTCTATACCCTACACTCTATACCCTACACTCTACACCCTACACTCTACACCCTACACTCTAATCCCTACACTCTAATCCCTACACCCTACACTCTATACCCTACACTCTATACCCTACACTCTACACCCTACACTCTACACCCTACACTCTATAACCTACACTCTATACCCTACATTCTATAACCTACACCCTACACTCTACACCCTACACTCTACACTCTATACCCTACACTCTACACCCTACACTCTACACTCTATACCCTACACCCTGCACTCTGTACCCTACACTCTACACTCTTTACCCTACACTCTATACCCTACACTCTATACCCTACACTCTATAACCTACACTCTACACTCTATACCTTACACTCTATACCCTACACTCTATACCCTACACTCTAAACTCCATACCCTACACTCTACACTCTATACCCTACACTCTATAACATACACTCTATACCCTACACTCTATACCCTACACTCTATACCATACACTCTACACCCTACATTCTATACCATACACTCTACACCATACACTCTATAGCATACACTCTATACCCTACACTATACACTCTATACCCTACACTCTATACCCTACACTATACACTCTATACCCTACACTCTACACTTTTTACCCTACTCTCTATACCCTACACTCTACAACGTGCACTCTATACCCTACACTCTATACCCTACACTCTATACCCTACACTCTATACCCTACACTCTATACCCTACACTCTACACTCTATACCCTACACTCTATAACATACACTCTATACACTACACTCTATACCTTACACTCTATACCCTACACTTTACATTCTACACCCTACACTCTACACTCTATTCCCTACACTCTATACCCTACACTCTATACCCTACACTCTAATCCCTACACTCTAATCCCTACACTCTACACTCTATACCCTACACTCTATACCCTATACTCTATACCCTACACTCTACACCCTACACTCTACACCCTACACTCTAATCCCTACACTCTAATCCCTACACCCTACATTCTATACCCTACACTCTATACCCTACACTCTATACCCTACACTCTACACCCTACACTCTACACCCTACACTCTATACCCTACACTCTATACCCTACACTCTATACCTTACACCCTACACTCTACACCCTACACTCTACACTCTATACCCTACACTCTACACCCTACACTCTACACTCTATACCCTACACCCTGCACTCTGTACCCTACACTCTACACTCTTTACCCTACACTCTATACCCTACACTCTATACCCTACACTCTATACCCTACACTCTACACTCTATACCTTACACTCTATACCCTACACTCTATACCCTACACTCTAAACTCTATACCCTACACTCTACACTCTATACCCTACACTCTATAACATACACTCTATACCCTACACTCTATACCCTACACTCTATACCATACACTCTACACCCTACTCTCTATACCATACACTCTACACCATACACTCTATAGCATACACTCTATACCCTACACTATACACTCTATACCCTACACTATACACTCTATACCCTACACTCTACACTTTATACCCTACACTCTATACCCTACACTCTACAACCTGCACTCTATACCCTACACTCTATACCCTACACTCTACACTCTATACCCTACACTCTATACCCTACACTCTATACCCTACACTCTAAACCCTACACTCTATAACCTACACTCTACACTGTATACCATACACTCTATGCCCCACACTCTATACCCTAAACTCTACACTCTATACCCTACACTCTACACCCTAAGCTCTATACCATACACTCTATACCCTACACTCTACAATCTATACCCTACACTCTATACCCTACACTCTATACCCTACACCCTACGCTCTATAAGCTACACTCTATACCCTACACTCTATACCCTACACTCTATAACCTACACTCTATACCCTACACTCTATACCCTACACCCTACACCCTACACTCTATACCCTACACTCTATACCCTACACTCTACACTCTATACCCTACACTCTATACCCTACACTTTATACCCTATATAGAGTGTAGGGTATAGAGTGTAGGGAATAGAGTGCAGAGTGTAAGGTATACACTCTACACTCTATACCCTACACTCTATACCCTACACTCTATACCCTACACTCTACACCCTACACTCTACACCCTACACTCTAATCCCTACACTCTAATCCCTACACTCTAATCCCTACACCCTACACTCTATACCCTACACTCTATACCCTACACTCTATACCCTACACCCTACACTCTACACCCTACACCCTACACTCTATACCCTACACTCTACACCCTACACTTTACACCCTACACCCTACACTCTATACCCTACACTCTACACCCTACACTCTACACCCTACACCCTACACTCTACACCCTACACCCTACACTCTATACCTTACACTCTATACCCTACACTCTATATTCTACACTCTAAACTCTATACCCTACACTCTACACTCTACACTCTATACCCTACACTCTATAACATACACTCTATACCCTACACTCTATACCCTACACTCTAAACCCTACACACTATACCATACACTCTATACCATACACTCTACACTCTATACCCTACACTCTATACCATACACTCTACACCATACACTCTATAGCATACACTCTATACCCTACACGCTACAATCTATACCCTACACTCTATACCCTACACTCTATACCCTACACTATACACTCTATACCCTACACTCTACACTTTATACCCTACACTCTATACCCTACACTCTATACCCTACACTCTATACCCTACACTCTATACCCTACACTCTACAACCTGCACTCTACAACCTGCAATCTATACCCTACACTCTATACCCTACACTCTACACTCTATACCCTACACTCTACACTTTACACTCTATACCCTACACTCTACACTTTATACCCTACTCTCTATACCCTACACTCTATACCCTACACTCTACAACCTGCACTCTATACCCTACACTCTATACCCTACACCTTACACTCTACACCCTACACTCTACACCCTACACTCTACACCCTACACTCTACACCCTACACTCTACACTCTATACCCTACACTCTACACCCTGCACTCTGTACCCTACACTCTACACTCTTTACCCTACACTCTATACCCTACATTCTATACCCTACACTCTATACCCTACACTCTAATCCCTACACTCTACACTCTATACCCTACACTCTATACCCTACACTCTATACCCTACACTCTACACCCTACACTCTACACCCTACACTCTAATCCCTACACTCTAATCCCTACACCCTACACTCTATACACTACACTCTATACCCTACTCTCTATACCCTACACTCTATACCCTACACTCTATACCCTACACCCTACACTCTATACCCTACACTCTACACCCTACACTCTACACCCTACACTCTATACCCTACACTCTACACCCTGCACTCTGTACCCTACACTCTACACCCTACACTCTATACCCTTCACTCTATACCCTACACTCTATACCCTACACTCTATACACTACACTCTAAACTCTATACCCTACACTCTACACTCTATACCCTACACTCTATAACATACACTCTATACCCTACACTCTATATCCTACACTCTATACCCTACACTCTATACCATACACTCTACACCATACACTGTACACCATACACTCTATAGCATACACTCTATACCCTACACGATACACTCTATACCCTACACTCTATACCCTACACTCTATACGCTACACTATACACTCTATACCCTACACTCTACACTCTATACCCTACACTCTACAACCTGCACTCTATACCCTACACTCTACACTCTATACCCTACACTCTATACCCTACACTCTATACCCTACACTCTATACCCTACACTCTACACTCTATACCCTACACTCTATAGCCTACACTCTACACTCTATACCCTACACTCTATACCCTGCACTCTATACCCTACACTCTACACTTTATACCCTACACTCTACTCCCTACACTCTACACCCTACAGTCTATACCCTACACTCTACACTCTGTACCTTACACTCTACACTCTATTCCCTACACTCTATACCCTACACTCTATACCCTACATTCTATACCCTACTGTTGTGAGTTCTGTTTTTGGGCTCCCTCTGGTGGTTACTGATGGTACTGGGTGACTTGTCTTTCCTGGGTCTCTGGGTTCCACCTTTTCCATCAGGATATGGGAGTTTCCTATTTAACCTGGCTTTGCTGGCATTTCCTCGCCGGTTATCAATGTATACAGTGTGTCTTGTTACCTCTGCTCCCTGCTCCTAGAACCTTCTGGTCAAGCTAAGTTTGGATTTTCCTGTTTTGGTGTTTTGCTTTATTTGGTTTTTTAGTCCAGCCTGCAGATATGTGATTCTTTTCTGCTGGTTGCTCTAGTGGGCTGAAATTGCTCCTCATGTACCATGAGTTGGCACATGAGTTCAAGTAATTTCAGGATGTTTTTTTGAAGGGTTTTTCGCTGACCGCGCAGTTCACTTTTGTATCCTCTGTTATCTAGCTTTAGCGGGCCTCATTTTGCTGAAACTGTTTTCATACTGCGTATGTGCTTTCTTCTCATTTCACCGTCATTATATGTGGGGGGCTGCTATTTCTGTGGGGTATTTCTCTGGAGGCAAGAGAGGTCTGTGTTTCTTCTAATAGGGGAAGTTAGATCTTCGGCTGGAGCGAGACGTCTAGGATCATCGTAGGCATGTTCCCCGGCTACTTTTATTTGTGTGTTAGGTTCAGGGTCGCGGTCAGCTCAGGTTCCATCGCCCTAGAGCTTGTTTGTATCTGTGCTTGTCCTTTAGTGATCCCCTGCCATTGGGATCATGACAGTATAACTGGCCAACAAAGTGTTAATTGTATTGGCTGAAGTAGGAGGATAAGTAGTCTGAGGAAGTTTTTTTTTTTTTTCACTTTCCCTCAGAGTTTGCTGCCTAGCCTTATTGCAGCCTGGCTACTTCCTCCTCCTCTTAATCTTTGAATGGCTCTGATCCCAGCTGTTTATCATGGACATCCAGAGTTTGGCTTCCAGCCTGAATAATCTTGCCGCTAAGGTTCAAAATATACAGGATTTTGTTGTACATGCTCCTATGTCTGAACCTAGAATTCCTGTCCCAGAGTTTTTTTCTGGAGATAGATCTCGTTTTCTGAATTTTAGGAACAATTGCAAGTTGTTTCTTTCTTTGAAATCTCGCTCCTCTGGAGACCCTGCTCAGCAAGTCAAGATTATTATATCTTTCCTGCGGGGTGACCCTCAGGATTGGGCATTTGCATTGGCACCAGGGGACCCTGCGTTGCTTAATGCGGATGCGTTTTTTCTGGCATTGGGTTTGCTCTATGAGGAACCTAACCAAGAGATTCAGGCTGAAAAAGCTTTGTTGGCCCTCTCTCAGGGGCAAGATGAAGCAGAAACTTATTGTCAAAAATTTCGGAAGTGGTCGGTGCTTACTCAGTGGAATGAGTGCGCCCTGGCTGCAAAGTTCAGAGATGGCCTTTCTGAGGCCATTAAAGATGTTATGGTGGGGTTCCCTGCGCCTACTGGTCTGAATGAGTCTATGACTATGGCTATTCAGATTGATCGGCGTTTACGGGAGCGCAAACCTGTGCATCATTTGGCGGTGTCGTCTGAACCGTCACCTGAGATAATGCAATGTGATAGAATTCAGTCCAGAAGTGAACGGCAAAATTATAGGCGGAAAAAAAGGTTGTGCTTTTATTGTGGTGATTCAGCTCATGTTATATCAGCATGCTCTAAACGCACAAAAAAGGTTGATAAGTCTGTTGCCATTAGTACTTTACAGTCTAAGTTCATTCTGTCTGTGACTCTGATTTGTTCATTATCATCCATTTCCGTCGATGCCTATGTGGATTCAGGCGCTGCCCTGAGTCTTATGGGTTGGTCATTTGCCAATCGCTGTGGGTTTAGTCTGGAGCCTCTGGAAGTCCCTATTCCTTTGAAGGGAATTGACTCTACACCTTTGGCTATGAATAAACCTCAGTACTGGACACAAGTGACCATGCGTATGACTCCTGTTCATCAGGAGGTGATTCGCTTCCTGGTACTGTATAATTTGCATGATGTCCTAGTGCTTGGTCTGCCATGGTTACAAACTCATAATCCAGTCCTTGACTGGAAATCGATGTCTGTGTTAAGCTGGGGTTGTCAGGGGGTTCATGATGATGCACCTCCGATTTCTATCGCTTCATCTACTCCTTCTGAGATTCCTGTGTTTTTGTCTGACTATCGGGATGTTTTTGAGGAGCCTAAGCTCAGTTCGCTTCCTCCTCACAGGGATTGCGATTGTGCTATAAATTTAATTCCAGGCAGTAAATTTCCTAAAGTTCGTTTGTTCAATCTGTCAGTGCCAGAGCATACTGCTATGCGGGATTATGTTAAGGAGTCCTTGGAAAAGGGACATATCCGTCCATCTTTGTCCCCTTTGGGAGCAGGTTTTTTTTTCGTGGCCAAAAAAGATGGTTCCTTGAGGCCTTGTATAGATTATCGTCTTTTGAATAAGATTACCGTAAAATATCAGTATCCTTTGCCATTGTTGACTGATTTGTTTGCTCGCATTAAGGGGGCTAAATGGTTCACTAAGATTGATCTTCGGGGTGCGTATAATCTTATACGAATAAAGCAAGGTGATGAGTGGAAAACCGCATTTAATACGCCTGAGGGCCATTTTGAGTATTTGGTAATGCCTTTCGGACTTTCTAATGCTCCTTCAGTCTTCCAGTCCTTTATGCACGATATTTTCCGTGAATATCTGGATAAATTTATGATTGTGTATTTGGATGATATTTTGGTTTTTTCTGATGACTGGGAGTCTCATGTTCAGCAGGTCAGGAAGGTGTTTCAGGTCCTGCGGGCCAATTCCTTGTTTGTAAAAGGCTCAAAGTGTCTCTTTGGAGTCCAGAAGATTTCTTTCTTGGGGTATATTTTTTCCCCTTCTACTATTGAGATGGATCCCGTCAAGGTTCAGGCTTTTTGTGACTGGACGCAGCCTACATCTCTTAAGAGTTTACAGAAGTTCTTGGGCTTTGCTAATTTCTATCGTCGTTTTATAACTAATTTTTCTAGTGTTGTTAAGCCTTTGACGGATTTGACTAAGAAGGGTGCTGATGTTGCTAATTGGTCTCCTGCGGCTGTGGAGGCCTTTCAGGAACTTAAGCGCCGGTTTTCTTCTGCTCCTGTGTTGCGTCAGCCAGATGTTTTGCTCCCTTTTCAGGTTGAGGTTGATGCTTCCGAGATTGGAGCGGGGGCGGTTTTGTCACAGAGAAGCTCCGATGGCTCAGTGATGAAGCCATGCGCGTTTTTTTCTAGAAAGTTTTCGCCGGCTGAGCGGAATTATGATGTTGGTAATCGGGAACTTTTGGCCATGAAGTGGGCATTTGAGGAGTGGCGTCATTGGCTAGAGGGTGCTAGACATCGTGTGGTGGTCTTGACTGATCACAAAAATTTGATTTACCTTGAGTTTGCCAGGCGTCTGAATCCTAGACAGGCTCGTTGGTCACTGTTTTTCTCTCGTTTCAATTTTGTGGTTTCATACCTGCCAGGTTCAAAGAATGTGAAGGCGGATGCTCTTTCTAGGAGTTTTGTGCCTGACTCCCTTGGAAATTCTGAGCCCTCTGGTATCCTTAGGGATGGGGTGATTTTGTCTGCTGTCTCCCCAGACTTGCGACGTGCTTTGCAGGAGTTTCAGGCGGGTAAACCTGATCGTTGTCCGCCTGAGAGACTGTTTGTTCCGGATAATTGGACCAGTAGAGTCATCTCCGAGGTCCATTCTTCTGCGTTGGCAGGTCATCCTGGAATATTTGGTACTAGAGACTTGGTGGCCAGGTCTTTTTGGTGGCCTTCCTTGTCGAGGGATGTGCGTTCTTTTGTGCAGTCTTGTGAGGTTTGTGCTCGGGCTAAGCCTTGCTGTTCTCGGGCCAGTGGATTGTTGTCACCTTTGCCTATCCCGAAGAGGCCTTGGACGCACATTTCCATGGACTTTATTTCGGATCTCCCTGTTTCTCAAAAAATGTCCGTCATCTGGGTTGTGTGTGATCGCTTTTCTAAAATGGTTCATCTGGTACCCTTGCCTAAGTTACCTTCCTCCTCTGAGTTGGTCCCTCTGTTTTTTCAGAATGTGGTTCGTTTGCATGGGATTCCTGAGAACATCGTTTCTGACAGGGGATCCCAGTTTGTGTCTAGATTTTGGCGGACGTTCTTTGCTAAGATGGGCATTGATTTGTCCTTTTCGTCTGCATTCCATCCTCAGACGAATGGCCAGACTGAACGAACTAATCAGACCTTGGAAACTTATTTAAGGTGTTTTGTTTCTGCTGATCAGGATGACTGGGTTACCTTTTTGCCGCTGGCCGAGTTTGCCCTTAATAATCGGGCTAGTTCTGCTACCTTGGTTTCTCCTTTCTTTTGTAATTCGGGGTTTCATCCTCGTTTTTCCTCTGGTCAGGTGGAACCTTCTGATTGTCCTGGAGTGGACATGGTGGTGGATAGGTTGCATCGGATTTGGAGTCATGTGGTGGACAATTTGAGGTTGTCCCAGGAGAAGGCTCAGCAGTTTGCTAATCGCCGTCGCCGCGTGGGTCCTCGACTTCTTGTTGGGGACTTGGTGTGGTTGTCTTCTCGTTTTGTTCCTATGAAGGTCTCTTCTCCTAAGTTCAAGCCTCGGTTCATCGGTCCCTATAGGATCTTGGAAATTCTTAACCCTGTGTCGTTTCGTTTGGATCTCCCGGCATCGTTTGCTATTCATAATGTGTTCCATCGGTCGTTGTTGCGGAAGTATGAGGTACCTGTTGTTCCTTCGCTTGAGCCTCCTGCTCCAGTGCTGGTGGAGGGAGAATTGGAGTATGTTCTGGAGAAGATCTTGGATTCTCGTGTTTCCAGACGGAAACTCCAGTATTTGGTCAAGTGGAAGGGTTATGGTCAGGAGGATAATTCTTGGGTGATTGCCTCGGATGTTCATGCTGATGATTTGGTTCGCGCTTTTCATAGGGCTCATCCTGGTCGCCCTGGTGGTTCTCGTGAGGGTTCGGTGACCCCTCCTCAAGGGGGGGTACTGTTGTGAGTTCTGTTTTTGGGCTCCCTCTGGTGGTTACTGATGGTACTGGGTGACTTGTCTTTCCTGGGTCTCTGGGTTCCACCTGTTCCATCAGGATATGGGAGTTTCCTATTTAACCTGGCTTTGCTGGCATTTCCTCGCCGGTTATCAATGTATCCAGTGTGTCTTGTAACCTCTGCTCCCTGCTCCTAGAACCTTCTGGTCAAGCTAAGTTTGGATTTTCCTGTTTTGGTGTTTTGCTTTATTTGGTTTTTTTAGTCCAGCCTGCAGATATGTGATTCTTTTCTGCTGGTTGCTCTAGTGGGCTGAAATTTCTCCTCATGTACCATGAGTTGGCACATGAGTTCAAGTAATTTCAGGATGGTTTTTTGAAGGGTTTTTCACTGACCGCGCAGTTCACTTTTGTATTCTCTGCTATCTAGCTTTAGCGGGCCTCATTTTGCTAAAACTGTTTTCATACTGCGTATGTGCTTTCCTCTCATTTCACCGTCATTATATGTGGGGGGCTGCTATTTCTGTGGGGTATTTCTCTGGAGGCAAGAGAGGTCTGTGTTTCTTCTAATAGGGGAAGTTAGATCTTCGGCTGGAGCGAGACGTCTAGGATCATCGTAGGCACGTTCCCCGGCTACTTTTATTTGTGTGTTAGGTTCAGGGTCGCGGTCAGCTCAGGTTCCATCGCCCTAGAGCTTGTTTGTATCTGTGCTTGTCCTTTAGTGATCCCCTGCCATTGGGATCATGACACCCTACACTCTACACTCTATACCCTACACTCTATACCGTACACTCTATACCCTACACTCTACACTCTATACCCTACACTCTATACGCCACACTCTATACCCTACAGTCTATACCCTACACTCTATACCCTACACTCTACACTCTATACCATACACTCTACACTCTACACTCTATACCATACACTCTATACCCTACACTCTATACCCTACACTCTATACCCTACACCCTACAATCTATACCCTACACTCTATACCCTACACTCTACACCCTACACTCTACACTCTATACCCTATACCCTACACTCTATACCCTACACTCTATACCCTACACTCTACACTCTATAGCCTACACTCTATACCCTACAGTATATACCCTACACTCTATACCCTACACTCTACACCTTACACCCTACACTCTATTCCCTACACTCTATACCCTACACTCTATACCCTACACTCTACACTCTATACCCTACACCCTACACTCTATACCCTACACTCTATACGCCACACTCTATACCCTACACCCTACACTCTATACCCTACACTCTATACCCTACACTCTACACTCTATACCCTACACTCTATACCCTACACTCTATACCCTACACTCTACACTCTATACCCTACACTCTACACTCTACTCCCTACACTCTATACCCTACACTCTACACTCTATACCCTACACTCTACTCCCTACACTCTACACCCTACACTCTATACCCTACACTCTATACCCTACACTCTATACCCTACACTCTATACCCTACACTCTATACCCTACACTCTACACTCTATACCCTACACTCTATACGCTACACTCTACACCCTACACTCTACACCCTACACTCTGTACCCTACACTCTGTACCCTACACTCTACACTCTTTACCCTACACTCTATACCCTACACTCTATACCCTACACCCTATACCGTACATTCTATACCCTACACTCTATACCCTACACTCTATACCCTACACTCTAAACCCTACACTCTAAACTCTATACCCTACACTCTACACTCTATACCCTACACTCTATAACATACACTCTATACCCTACACTCTATACCCTACACTCTATACCATACACTCTACACCCTACACTCTATACCATACACTCTACACCATACACTCTATAGCATACACTCTATACCCTACACTATACACTCTATACCCTACACTCTATACCCTACACTATATACCATACACTCTACACTCTATACCCTACACTCTATACCATACACTCTATACCCTACACTCTATACCATACACTATACACCCTACACTCTAATCCCTACACTCTACACTCTATACCCTACACTCTATACCCTACACCCTACACCCTACACTCTACACCCTACACACTATACCCTATACTCTACACCCTACACTCTATACCATACACTCTACACTTTATACCCTACACTCTATAACATACACTCTATACCCTACACTCTATACCCTACACTCTATACCCTACACTCTATACCATACACTCTATACCATACACTCTACACTCTATACCCTACACTCTATACCATACACTCTACACCATACACTCTATAGCATACACTCTATACCCTACACTCTACACTCTATACCCTACAATCTATACCCTACACTCTATACCCTACACTATACACTCTATACCCTACACTCTACACTTTATACCCTACTCTCTATACCCTACACTCTATACCCTACACTCTACAACCTGCACTCTATACCCTACACTCTATACCCTACACCCTACACTCTATACCCTACACTCTGTACCCTACACTCTATACCCTACACTCTATACCCTACACTCTATACCCTACACTCTACACTCTATACCCTACACTCTATAGCCTACACTCTACACTCTACTCTATACCCTACACTCTATACCCTACACTCTAATCCCTACACTCTAATCCCTACACTCTACACTCTATACCCTAGACTCTATACCCTACACTCTATACCCTACACTCTACACCCTACACTCTACACCCTACACTCTAATCCCTACACCCTACACTCTATACCCTACACTCTATACCCTACACTCTATACCCTACACTCTATACCTTACACCCTACACTCTATACCCTACACTCTACACCCTACACTCTACACTCTATACCCTACACTCTACACCCTGCACTCTGTACCCTACACTCTACACTCTTTACCCTACACTCTATACCCTACACTCTATACCCTACACTCTAATCCCTACACCCTACACTCTATACCCTACACTCTATACCCTACACTCTATAACCTACACTCTATACCCTACACTCTAATCCCTACACCCTACACTCTATACCCTACACTCTATACCCTACACTCTATACCATACACTCTACACCCTACACTCTATACCATACACTCTACACCATACACTCTATAGCATACACTCTATACCCTACACTATACACTCTATACCCTACACTCTATACCCTACACTCTATACCCTACACTATACACTCTATACCCTACACTCTACACATTATACCCTACACTCTATACCATACACTCTATACCCTACACTCAATACCCTACACTCTACAACCTGCACTCTACAACCTGCAATCTATACCCTACACTCTATACCCTACACTCTACACCCTACACTCTATACCCTACACTCTATACCCTACACTCTATACCCTACACTCTATAACCTACACTCTATAGCCTACACTCTACTCCCTACACTCTATACCCTGCACTCTATACCCTACACTCTACACTCTATACCCTACACTCTACTCCCTACACTCTACACCCTACAGTCTATACCCTACACTCTACAGTCTATACCTTACACTCTACACTCTATTCCATACACTCTATACCCTACACTCTATACCCTACATTCTATACCCTACACTCTACACTCTATACCCTACACTCTATACCCTACACTCTATACCGTACACTCTATACCCTACACTCCATACCCTACACTCTATACCCTACACCCTACACTCTACTCCCTACACTCTACACTCTATACCCTACGCTCTACACCCTACACTCTACACCCTACACTCTACACTCTATAACCTACACTCTACACCCTGCACTCTGTACCCTACACTCTACACTCTTTACCCTACACTCTATACCCTACACTCTATACCCTACACTCTAAACTCTATACCCTACACTCTACACTCTATACCCTACACTCTATAACATACACTCTATACCCTACACTCTATACCCTACACTCTATACCCTACACTCTATACCATACACTCTACACCCTACACTCTATACCATACACTCTACACCATAAACTCTATAGCATACACTCTATACCCTACACTATACACTCTATACCCTACACTCTATACCCTACACTCTATACCCTACACTATACACTCTATACCCTACACTCTACACTTTATACCCTACACTCTATACCCTACACTCTACAACCTGCACTCTACAACCTGCAATCTATACCCTACACTCTATACCCTACACTCTACACCCTACACTCTATACCCTACACTCTATACCCCACACTCTATACCCTACACTCTATAACCTACACTCTATAGCCTACACTCTACACCCTACACTCTATACCTTGCACTCTATACCCTACACTCTACACTCTATACCCTACACTCTACTCCCTACACTCTACACCCTACAGTCTATACCATACACTCTACAGTCTATACCTTACACTCTACACTCTATTCCCTACACTCTATACCCTACACTCTATACCCTACATTCTATACCCTACACTCTACACTCTATACCCTACACTCTATACCGTACACTCTATACCCTACACTCTACACTCTATACCCTACACTCTATACGCCACACTCTATACCCTACAGTTTACACTCTATACCATACACTCTACACTCTACACTCTATACCCTACACTCTATACCCTACACCCTACACTCTATACCCTACACTCTATACCCTACACTCTACACCCTACACCCTATACCCTACACTCTATACCCTACACTCTATACCCTACACTCTATACCCTACACTCTACACTCTATACCCTACACTCTACACTTTATTCCCTACACTCTATACTCTACACTCTATACCCTGCACTCTACACCCTGCACTCTACACCCAACACTCTAAACGCTACACTCTACACCCTACACTCTATACCCTACACTCTATACCCTACACTCTACACTCTATACCCTACACTCTATAGCGTACACTCTATACCCTACAGTATATACCCTACACTCTATACCCTACACTCTACACCTTACACTCTACACTCTATTCCCTACACTCTATACCCTACACTCTATACCCTACACTCTATACCCTACACTCTACACTCTATACCCTACACCCTACACTCTATACCCTACACTCTATATCCTACACTCTATACCCTGCACTCTACACCCTGCACTCTACACCCAACACTCTATACCCTACACTCTACACCCTACACTCTACACCCTACACTTTATAACCTACACTCTACACTCTATACCCTACACTCTATAGCCTACACTCTATACCCTACACTCTACACTCTATACCCTACACTCTATACCATACACTCTATACCCTACACTCTATACCATACACTCTATACCATACACTCTATACCCTACACTCTACACCCTACACTCTATACCCTATACCCTACACTCTATACCCTACACTCTATACCCTCTACACTCTATACCCTACACTCTACACCATACACTCTATAACATAAACTCTATACCCTACACTCTATACCATACACTACACTCTATACCATACACTCTACAGCATACACTCTATACCCTACACTCTATACCCTACACTCTATACCCTATACCCTACACTCTATACACTACACTCTATACCATACACTCTACACCCTACACTCTACTCCCTACACTCTATACCCTACACTCTATAACCTACACTCTATAACATACACTACACTCTATACCCTACACTGTATACCCTACACTCTATACCCTACACTCTATACCCTACACTCTATACCCTACACTCTAAACTCTATACCCTACACTCTATAACATACACTCTATACCCTACACTCTATACCCTACACTCTATACCATACACTCTACACCATACACTCTACGCCATACACTCTACACCATACACTCTACACCATACACTCTATAGCATACACTCTATACCCTACACTATACACTCTATACCCTACACTCTATACCCTACACTCTATACCCTACACTATACACTCTATACCCTACACTCTACACTTTATACCCTTCACTCTATACCCTACACTCTACAAACTGCACTCTATACCCTACACTCTACACTCTATACCCTACACTCTATACCCTACACTCTATACCCTACACTCTATAGCCTACACTCTATGCCCTGCACTCTATACCCTACACTCTATACCCTACACTCTACTCCCTACACTCTACACCCTACACTCTACACCTTACACTCTACACTCTATTCCCTACACTCTATACCCTACACTCTATACCCTACATTCTATACCCTACACTCTATACCCTGCACTCTACACCCTGCACTCTACACCCAACACTCTATACCCTACACTCTACACCCTACACTCTACACCCTACACTTTATAACTTACACTCTACACTCTATACCCTACACTCTATAGCCTACACTCTATACCCTACACTCTACACTCTATACCCTACACTCTATACCATACACTCTATACCCTACACTCTATACCATACACTCTACACTCTATACCCTACACTCTACACTCTATACCCTACACTCTACACCCTACACTCTACACCCTACACTTTATAACCTACACTCTACACTCTATACCCTACACTCTATAGCCTACACTCTATACCCTACACTCTACACTCTATACCCTACACTCTATACCATACACTCTATACCATACACTCTATACCATACACTCTATACCCTACACTCTACACCCTACACTCTATACCCTATACCCTACACTCTATACCCTACACTCTATACCCTCTACACTCTATACCCTACACTCTACACCCTACACTATATAACATACACTCTATACCCTACACTCTATACCATACACTACACTCTATACCATACACTCTACAGCATACACTCTATACCCTACACTCTATACCCTACACTCTATACCCTATACCCTACACTCTATACACTACACTCTATACCATACACTCTACACCCTACACTCTACTCCCTACACTCTATACCCTACACTCTATACCCTACACTCTATAACCTACACTCTATAACATACACTACACTCTATACCCTACACTGTATACCCTACACTCTATACCCTACACTCTATACCCTACACTCTATACCCTACACTCTAATCTCTATACCCTACACTCTATAACATACACTCTATACCCTACACTCTATACCCTACACTCTATACCATACACTCTACACCATACACTCTACACCATACACTCTACACCATACACTCTACAGCATACACTCTATACCCTACACTATACACTCTATACCCTACACTCTATACCCTACACTATACACTCTATACCCTACACTCTACACTTTATACCCTACACTCTATACCCTACACTCTACAACCTGCACTCTATACCCTACACTCTACACTCTATACCCTACACTCTATACCCTACACTCTATACCCTACACTCTATACCCTACACTCTATAGCCTACACTCTACACCCTACACTCTACACTCTATACCTTACACTCTACACTCTATTCCCTACACTCTATACCCTACACTCTATACCCTACACTCTACACTTTATACCCTACACTCTATACCCTACACTCTACAACCTGCACTCTATACCCTACACTCTACACTCTATACCCTGCACTCTATACCCTACACTCTATACCCTACACTCTACTCCCTACACTCTACACCCTACACTCTACACTCTATACCTTACACTCTACACTCTATTCCCTACACTCTATACCCTACACTCTATACCCTACATTCTATACCCTACACTCTACACCCTACACTCTATACCCTTCACTCTATATCCTACACTCTACACTCTATACCCTACAAGCCACACTCTATACCCTACAGTCTATACCCTACACTCTATACCCTACACTCTATACCATACACTCTACACTCTACACTCTATATCCTACACTCTATACCCTACACCCTACACTTTATACCCTACACTCTATACCCTACACTCTACACCCTACACCCTACACTCTACACCCTACACTCTACACCCTACACTCTATACCCTATACCCTACACTCTATACCCTACACTCTATACCCTACACTCTATACCCTACACTCTATACCTTACACTCTACACTCTATACCCTACACTCTATAGCCTACACTCTATACCCTACAGTATATACCCTACACTCTATACCCTACACTCTACAACTTACACCCTACACTCTATTCCCTACACTCTATACCCTACACTCTATACCCTACACTCTATACCCTACACTCTATACCCTACACTCCATACCCTACACTCTACACTCTATACCCTACACTCTACACTCTACTCCCTACACTCTACACTCTATACCCTACACTCTACACTCTACTCCCTACACTCTACACTCTATACCCTACACTCTATACCCTACACTCTATACCCTACACTCTACACTCTATACCCTACACTATACACTCTACTCCCTACACCCTACACTCTATACCCTACACTCTACACTCTATACCCTACACTCTATACCCTACACTCTATACCCTACACTATACACTCTATACCCTACACTCTACACTTTATACCCTACACTCTATACCCTACACTCTACAACCTGCACTCTATACCCTACACTCTACACTCTATACCCTACACTCTATACCCTACACTCTATACCCTACACTCTATAGCCTACACTCTATGCCCTGCACTCTATACCCTACACTCTATACCCTACACTCTACTCCCTACACTCTACACCCTACACTCTACACTCTATACCCTACACTCTATACCCTACACTCTATAGCCTACACTCTATACCCTGCACTCTATACCCTACACTCTATACCCTACACTCTACTCCCTACACTCTACACCCTACACTCTACACTCTATACCTTACACTCTACACTCTATTCCCTACACTCTATACCCTACACTCTATACCCTACATTCTATACCCTACACTCTATACCCTGCACTCTACACCCTGCACTCTACACCCAACACTCTATACCCTACACTCTACACCCTACACTCTACACCCTACACTTTATAACCTACACTCTACACTCTATACCCTACACTCTATAGCCTACACTCTATACCCTACACTCTACACTCTATACCCTACACTCTATACCATACACTCTATACCCTACACTCTATACCATACACTCTATACCATACACTCTATACCATACACTCTATACCATACACTCTATACCCTACACTCTACACCCTACACTCTATACCCTATACACTACACTCTATACCCTACACTCTATACCCTCTACACTCTATACCCTACACTCTACACCCTACACTCTATAACATACACTCTATACCCTACACTCTATACCATACACTACACTCTATACCATACACTCTACAGCATATACTCTATATCCTACACTCTATACCCTACACTCTATACCCTATACCCTACACTCTATACACTACACTCTATACCATACACTCTACACCCTACACTCTACTCCCTACACTCTATACCCTACACTCTATACCCTACAATCTATAACCTACACTCTATAACATACACTACACTCTATACCCTACACTGTATACCCTACACTCTATACCCTACACTCTATACCCTACACTCTATACCCTACACTCTATACCCTACACTCTAATCTCTATACCCTACACTCTATAACATACACTCTATACCCTACACTCTATACCCTACACTCTATACCATACACTCTACACCATACACTCTACACCATACACTCTACACCATACACTCTACACCATACACTCTATAGCATACACTCTATACCCTACACTATACACTCTATACCCTACACTCCATACCCTACACTCTATACCCTACACCCTACACCCTACACTCTACACTCTATACCCTACACTCTACACCCTACACTCTACACCCTACACTCTACACTCTATAACCTACACTCTACACCCTGCACTCTGTACCCTACACTCTACACTCTTTACCCTACACTCTATACCCTACACTCTATACCCTACACTCTAAACTCTATACCCTACACTCTACACTCTATACCCTACACTCTATAACATACACTCTATACCCTACACTCTATACCCTACACTCTATACCCTACACTCTATACCATACACTCTACACCCTACACTCTATACCATACACTCTACACCATAAACTCTATAGCATACACTCTATACCCTACACTATACACTCTATACCCTACACTCTATACCCTACACTCTATACCCTACACTATACACTCTATACCCTACACTCTACACTTTATACCCTACACTCTATACCCTACACTCTACAACCTGCACTCTACAACCTGCAATCTATACCCTACACTCTATACCCTACACTCTACACCCTACACTCTATACCCTACACTCTATACCCTACACTCTATAACCTACACTCTATAGCCTACACTCTACACCCTACACTCTATACCCTGCACTCTATACCCTACACTCTACACTCTATACCCTACACTCTACTCCCTACACTCTACACCCTACAGTCTATACCATACACTCTACAGTCTATACCTTACACTCTACACTCTATTCCCTACACTCTATACCCTACACTCTATACCCTACATTCTATACCCTACACTCTTCACTCTATACCCTACACTCTATACCGTACACTCTATACCCTACACTCTACACTCTATACCCTACACTCTATACGCCACACTCTATACCCTACAGTTTACACTCTATACCATACACTCTACACTCTACACTCTATACCCTACACTCTATACCCTACACCCTACACTCTATACCCTACACTCTATACCCTACACTCTACACCCTACACCCTATACCCTACACTCTATACCCTACACTCTATACCCTACACTCTATACCCTACGCTCTACACCCTACACTCTACACTTTATACCCTACACTCTATACCCTACACTCTATACCCTGCACTCTACACCCTGCACTCTACAACCAACACTCTAAACGCTACACTCTACACCCTACACTCTATACCCTACACTCTATACCCTACACTCTACACTCTATACCCTACACTCTATAGCGTACACTCTATACCCTACAGTATATACCCTACACTCTATACCCTACACTCTACACCTTACACTCTACACTCTATTCCCTACACTCTATACCCTACACTCTACACTCTATACCCTACACCCTACACTCTATACCCTACACTCTATATCCTACACTCTATACCCTGCACTCTACACCCTGCACTCTACACCCAACACTCTATACCCTACACTCTACACCCTACACTTTATAACCTACACTCTACACTCTATACCCTACACTCTATAGCCTACACTCTATACCCTACACTCTACACTCTATACCCTACACTCTATACCATACACTCTATACCCTACACTCTATACCATACACTCTATACCATACACTCTATACCATACACTCTATACCCTACACTCTACACCCTACACTCTATACCCTATACCCTACACTCTATACCCTACACTCTATACCCTCTACACTCTATACCCTACACTCTACACCATACACTCTATAACATACACTCTATACCCTACACTCTATACCATACACTACACTCTATACCATACACTCTACAGCATACACTCTATACCCTACACTCTATACCCTACACTCTATACCCTATACCCTACACTCTATACACTACACTCTATACCATACACTCTACACCCTACACTCTACTCCCTACACTCTATACCCTACACTCTATACCCTACACTCTATAACCTACACTCTATAACATACACTACACTCTATACCCTACACTGTATACCCTACACTCTATACCCTACACTCTATACCCTACACTCTATACCCTACACTCTAAACTCTATACCCTACACTCTATAACATACACTCTATACCCTACACTCTATACCCTACACTCTATACCATACACTCTACACCATACACTCTACGCCATACACTCTACACTATACACTCTACACCATACACTCTATAGCATACACTCTATACCCTACACTATACACTCTATACCCTACACTCTATACCCTACACTCTATACCCTACACTATACACTCTATACCCTACACTCTACACTTTATACCCTACACTCTATACCCTACACTCTACAACCTGCACTCTATACCCTACACTCTACACTCTATACCCTACACTCTATACCCTACACTCTATACCCTACACTCTATAGCCTACACTCTATGCCCTGCACTCTATACCCTACACTCTATACCCTACACTCTACTCCCTACACTCTACACCCTACACTCTACACCTTACACTCTACACTCTATTCCCTACACTCTATACCCTACACTCTATACCCTACATTCTATACCCTACACTCTATACCCTGCACTCTACACCCTGCACTCTACACCCAACACTCTATACCCTACACTCTACACCCTACACTCTACACCCTACACTTTATAACCTACACTCTACACTCTATACCCTACACTCTATAGCCTACACTCTATACCCTACACTCTACACTCTATACCCTACACTCTATACCATACACTCTATACCCTACACTCTATACCATACACTCTATACCATACACTCTATACCATACACTCTATACCCTACACTCTACACCCTACACTCTATACCCTATACCCTACACTCTATACCCTACACTCTATACCCTCTACACTCTATACCCTACACTCTACACCCTACACTATATAACATACACTCTATACCCTACACTCTATACCATACACTACACTCTATACCATACACTCTACAGCATACACTCTATACCCTACACTCTATACCCTACACTCTATACCCTATACCCTACACTCTATACACTACACTCTATACCATACACTCTACACCCTACACTCTACTCCCTACACTCTATACCCTACACTCTATACCCTACACTCTATAACCTACACTCTATAACATACACTACACTCTATACCCTACACTGTATACCCTACACTCTATACCCTACACTCTATACCCTACACTCTATACCCTACACTCTAATCTCTATACCCTACACTCTATAACATACACTCTATACCCTACACTCTATACCCTACACTCTATACCATACACTCTACACCATACACTCTACACCATACACTCTACACCATACACTCTACAGCATACACTCTATACCCTACACTATACACTCTATACCCTACACTCTATACCCTACACTATACACTCTATACCCTACACTCTACACTTTATACCCTACACTCTATACCCTACACTCTACAACCTGCACTCTATACCCTACACTCTACACTCTATACCCTACACTCTATACCCTACACTCTATACCCTACACTCTATAGCCTACACTCTACACCCTACACTCTACACTCTATACCCTACACTATACACTCTATACCCTACACTCTATACCCTACACTATACACTCTATACCCTACACTCTACACTTTATACCCTACACTCTATACCCTACACTCTACAACCTGCACTCTATACCCTACACTCTACACTTTATACCCTACACTCTATACCCTACACTCTACAACCTGCACTCTATACCCTACACTCTACACTCTATACCCTGCACTCTATACCCTACACTCTATACCCTACACTCTACTCCCTACACTCTACACCCTACACTCTACACTCTATACCTTACACTCTACACTCTATTCCCTACACTCTATACCCTACACTCTATACCCTACATTCTATACCCTACACTCTACACCCTACACTCTATACCCTACACTCTATGCCCTACACTCTACACTCTATACCCTACAAGCCACACTCTATACCCTACAGTCTATACCCTACACTCTATACCCTATACCCTACACTCTATACACTACACTCTATACCATACACTCTACACCCTACACTCTACTCCCTACACTCTATACCCTACACTCTATACCCTACACTCTATAACCTACACTCTATAACATACACTACACTCTATACCCTACACTGTATACCCTACACTCTATACCCTACACTCTATACCCTACACTCTATACCCTACACTCTAATCTCTATACCCTACACTCTATAACATACACTCTATACCCTACACTCTATACCCTACACTCTATACCATACACTCTACACCATACACTCTACACCATACACTCTACACCATACACTCTACAGCATACACTCTATACCCTACACTATACACTCTATACCCTACACTCTATACCCTACACTATACACTCTATACCCTACACTCTACACTTTATACCCTACACTCTATACCCTACACTCTACAACCTGCACTCTATACCCTACACTCTACACTCTATACCCTACACTCTATACCCTACACTCTATACCCTACACTCTATAGCCTACACTCTACACCCTACACTCTACACTCTATACCCTACACTATACACTCTATACCCTACACTCTATACCCTACACTATACACTCTATACCCTACACTCTACACTTTATACCCTACACTCTATACCCTACACTCTACAACCTGCACTCTATACCCTACACTCTACACTTTATACCCTACACTCTATACCCTACACTCTACAACCTGCACTCTATACCCTACACTCTACACTCTATACCCTGCACTCTATACCCTACACTCTATACCCTACACTCTACTCCCTACACTCTACACCCTACACTCTACACTCTATACCTTACACTCTACACTCTATTCCCTACACTCTATACCCTACACTCTATACCCTACATTCTATACCCTACACTCTACAACCTGCACTCTATACCCTACACTCTACACTCTATACCCTACACTCTATACCCTACACTCTATACCCTACACTCTATAGCCTACACTCTACACCCTACACTCTACACTCTATACCCTACACTATACACTCTATACCCTACACTCTATACCCTACACTATACACTCTATACCCTACACTCTACACTTTATACCCTACACTCTATACCCTACACTCTACAACCTGCACTCTATACCCTACACTCTACACTTTATACCCTACACTCTATACCCTACACTCTACAACCTGCACTCTATACCCTACACTCTACACTCTATACCCTGCACTCTATACCCTACACTCTATACCCTACACTCTACTCCCTACACTCTACACCCTACACTCTACACTCTATACCTTACACTCTACACTCTATTCCCTACACTCTATACCCTACACTCTATACCCTACATTCTATACCCTACACTCTACACCCTACACTCTATACAATACACTCTATGCCATACACTCTACACTCTATACCCTACAAGCCACACTCTATACCCTACAGTCTATACCCTACACTCTATACCCTACACTCTATACCATACACTCTACACTCTACACTCTATATCCTACACTCTATACCCTACACCCTACACTTTATACCCTACACTCTATACCCTACACTCTACACCCTACACCCTACACTCTACACCCTACACTCTACACCCTACACTCTATACCCTATACCCTACACTCTATACCCTACACTCTATACCCTACACTCTATACCCTACACTCTATAGCCTACACTCTATACCCTACAGTATATACCCTACACTCTATACCCTACACTCTACACCTTACACCCTACACTCTATTCCCTACACTCTATACCCTACACTCTATACCCTACACTCTATACCCTACACTCTATACCCTACACTCCATACCCTACACTCTACACTCTATACCCTACACTCTACACTCTACTCCCTACACTCTACACTCTATACCCTACACTCTACACTCTACTCCCTACACTCTACACTCTATACCCTACACTCTATACCCTACACTCTATACCCTACACTCTACACTCTATACCCTACACTATACACTCTACTCCCTACACCCTACACTCTATACCCTACACTCTACACTCTATACCCTACACTCTATACCCTACACTCTATACCCTACACTATACACTCTATACCCTACACTCTACACTTTATACCCTACACTCTATACCCTACACTCTACAACCTGCACTCTATACCCTACACTCTACACTCTATACCCTACACTCTATACCCTACACTCTATACCCTACACTCTATAGCCTACACTCTATGCCCTGCACTCTATACCCTACACTCTATACCCTACACTCTACTCCCTACACTCTACACCCTACACTCTACACTCTATACCCTACACTCTATACCCTACACTCTATACCCTACACTCTATAGCCTACACTCTATACCCTGCACTCTATACCCTACACTCTATACCCTACACTCTACTCCCTACACTCTACACCCTACACTCTACACTCTATACCTTACACTCTACACTCTATTCCCTACACTCTATACCCTACACTCTATACCCTACATTCTATACCCTACACTCTATACCCTGCACTCTACACCCTGCACTCTACACCCAACACTCTATACCCTACACTCTACACCCTACACTCTACACCCTACACTTTATAACCTACACTCTACACTCTATACCCTACACTCTATAGCCTACACTCTATACCCTACACTCTACACTCTATACCCTACACTCTATACCATACACTCTATACCCTACACTCTATACCATACACTCTATACCATACACTCTATACCATACACTCTATACCATACACTCTATACCCTACACTCTACACCCTACACTCTATACCCTATACCCTACACTCTATACCCTACACTCTATACCCTCTACGCTCTATACCCTACACTCTACACCCTACACTCTATAACATACACTCTATACCCTACACTCTATACCATACACTACACTCTATACCATACACTCTACAGCATACACTCTATACCCTACACTCTATACCCTACACTCTATACCCTATACCCTACACTCTATACACTACACTCTATACCATACACTCTACATCCTACACTCTACTCCCTACACTCTATACCCTACACTCTATACCCTACAATCTATAACCTACACTCTATAACATACACTACACTCTATACCCTACACTGTATACCCTACACTCTATACCCTACACTCTATACCCTACACTCTATACCCTACACTCTAATCTCTATACCCTACACTCTATAACATACACTCTATACCCTACACTCTATACCCTACACTCTATACCATACACTCTACACCATACACTCTACACCATACACTCTACACCATACACTCTATAGCATACACTCTATACCCTACACTATACACTCTATACCCTACACTCTATACCCTACACTCTATACCCTACATTCTATACCCTACACTCTACACCCTACACTCTATACCCTACACTCTATGCCCTACACTCTACACTCTATACCCTACAAGCCACACTCTATACCCTACAGTCTATACCCTACACTCTATACCCTACACTCTATACCATACACTCTACACTCTACACTCTATATCCTACACTCTATACCCTACACCCTACACTTTATACCCTACACTCTATACCCTACACTCTACACCCTACACCCTACACTCTACACCCTACACTCTACACCCTACACTCTATACCCTATACCCTACACTCTATACCCTACACTCTATACCCTACACTCTATACCCTACACTCTATAGCCTACACTCTATACCCTACAGTATATACCCTACACTCTATACCCTACACTCTACACCTTACACCCTACACTCTATTCCCTACACTCTATACCCTACACTCTATACCCTACACTCTATACCCTACACTCTATACCCTACACTCCATACCCTACACTCTACACTCTATACCCTACACTCTACACTCTACTCCCTACACTCTACACTCTATACCCTACACTCTACACTCTACTCCCTACACTCTACACTCTATACCCTACACTCTATACCCTACACTCTATACCCTACACTCTACACTCTATACCCTACACTATACACTCTACTCCCTACACCCTACACTCTATACCCTACACTCTACACTCTATACCCTACACTCTATACCCTACACTCTATACCCTACACTATACACTCTATACCCTACACTCTACACTTTATACCCTACACTCTATACCCTACACTCTACAACCTGCACTCTATACCCTACACTCTACACTCTATACCCTACACTCTATACCCTACACTCTATACCCTACACTCTATAGCCTACACTCTATGCCCTGCACTCTATACCCTACACTCTATACCCTACACTCTACTCCCTACACTCTACACCCTACACTCTACACTCTATACCCTACACTCTATACCCTACACTCTATACCCTACACTCTATAGCCTACACTCTATACCCTGCACTCTATACCCTACACTCTATACCCTACACTCTACTCCCTACACTCTACACCCTACACTCTACACTCTATACCTTACACTCTACACTCTATTCCCTACACTCTATACCCTACACTCTATACCCTACATTCTATACCCTACACTCTATACCCTGCACTCTACACCCTGCACTCTACACCCAACACTCTATACCCTACACTCTACACCCTACACTCTACACCCTACACTTTATAACCTACACTCTACACTCTATACCCTACACTCTATAGCCTACACTCTATACCCTACACTCTACACTCTATACCCTACACTCTATACCATACACTCTATACCCTACACTCTATACCATACACTCTATACCATACACTCTATACCATACACTCTATACCATACACTCTATACCCTACACTCTACACCCTACACTCTATACCCTATACCCTACACTCTATACCCTACACTCTATACCCTCTACGCTCTATACCCTACACTCTACACCCTACACTCTATAACATACACTCTATACCCTACACTCTATACCATACACTACACTCTATACCATACACTCTACAGCATACACTCTATACCCTACACTCTATACCCTACACTCTATACCCTATACCCTACACTCTATACACTACACTCTATACCATACACTCTACATCCTACACTCTACTCCCTACACTCTATACCCTACACTCTATACCCTACAATCTATAACCTACACTCTATAACATACACTACACTCTATACCCTACACTGTATACCCTACACTCTATACCCTACACTCTATACCCTACACTCTATACCCTACACTCTAATCTCTATACCCTACACTCTATAACATACACTCTATACCCTACACTCTATACCCTACACTCTATACCATACACTCTACACCATACACTCTACACCATACACTCTACACCATACACTCTATAGCATACACTCTATACCCTACACTATACACTCTATACCCTACACTCTATACCCTACACTCTATACCCTACACTATACACTCTATACCCTACACTCTACACTTTATACCCTACACTCTATACCCTACACTCTACAACCTGCACTCTATACCCTACACTCTACACTCTATACCCTACACTCTATACCCTACACTCTATACCCTACACTCTATAGCCTACACTCTATACCCTGCACTCTATACCCTACACTCTATACCCTACACTCTACTCCCTACACTCTACACCCTACACTCTACACTCTATACCTTACACTCTACACTCTATTCCCTACACTCTATATCCTACACTCTATACCCTGCATTCTATACCCTACACTCTACACCCTACACTCTATACCCTACACTCTATACCCTACACTCTACACTCTATACCCTACAAGCCACACTCTATACCCTACAGTCTATACCCTACACTCTATACCCTACACTCTATACCATACACTCTACACTCTACACTCTATATCCTACACTCTATACCCTACACCCTACACTTTATACCCTACACTCTATACCCTACACTCTACACCCTACACCCTACACTCTACACCCTACACTCTACACCCTACACTCTATACCCTATACCCTACACTCTATACCCTACACTCTATACCCTACACTCTATACCCTACACTCTATACCTTACACTCTACACTCTATACCCTACACTCTATAGCCTACACTCTATACCCTACAGTATATACCCTACACTCTATACCCTACACTCTACACCTTACACCCTACACTCTATTCCCTACACTCTATACCCTACACTCTATACCCTACACTCTATACCCTACACTCTACACTCTATACCCTACACTCTACACTCTACTCCCTACACTCTACACTCTATACCCTACACTCTACACTCTACTCCCTACACTCTACACCCTATACCCTACACTCTATACCCTACACTCTATACCCTACACTCTACACTCTATACCCTACACTCTAGACCCTACACTCTACACTTTATACCCTACACTCTATACCCTACACTCTACAACCTGCACTCTATACCCTACACTCTACACTCTATACCCTACACTCTATACCCTACACTCTATACCCTACACTCTATAGCCTACACTCTATGCCCTGCACTCTATACCCTACACTCTATACCCTACACTCTACTCCCTACACTCTACACCCTACACTCTACACTCTATACCCTACACTCTATACCCTACACTCTATACCCTACACTCTATAGCCTACACTCTATACCCTGCACTCTATACCCTACACTCTATACCCTACACTCTACTCCCTACACTCTACACCCTACACTCTACACTCTATACCTTACACTCTACACTCTATTCCCTACACTCTATACCCTACACTCTATACCCTACATTCTATACCCTACACTCTATACCCTGCACTCTACACCCTGCACTCTACACCCAACACTCTATACCCTACACTCTACACCCTACACTCTACACCCTACACTTTATAACCTACACTCTACACTCTATACCCTACACTCTATAGCCTACACTCTATACCCTACACTCTACACTCTATACCCTACACTCTATACCATACACTCTATACCCTACACTCTATACCATACACTCTATACCATACACTCTATACCATACACTCTATACCATACACTCTATACCCTACACTCTACACCCTACACTCTATACCCTATACCCTACACTCTATACCCTACACTCTATACCCTCTACGCTCTATACCCTACACTCTACACCCTACAATCTATAACATACACTCTATACCCTACACTCTATACCATACACTACACTCTATACCATACACTCTACAGCATACACTCTATACCCTACACTCTATACCCTACACTCTATACCCTATACCCTACACTCTATACACTACACTCTATACCATACACTCTACATCCTACACTCTACTCCCTACACTCTATACCCTACACTCTATACCCTACAATCTATAACCTACACTCTATAACATACACTACACTCTATACCCTACACTGTATACCCTACACTCTATACCCTACACTCTATACCCTACACTCTATACCCTACACTCTAATCTCTATACCCTACACTCTATAACATACACTCTATACCCTACACTCTATACCCTACACTCTATACCATACACTCTACACCATACACTCTACACCATACACTCTACACCATACACTCTATAGCATACACTCTATACCCTACACTATACACTCTATACCCTACACTCTATACCCTACACTCTATACCCTACACTATACACTCTATACCCTACACTCTACACTTTATACCCTACACTCTATACCCTACACTCTACAACCTGCACTCTATACCCTACACTCTACACTCTATACCCTACACTCTATACCCTACACTCTATACCCTACACTCTATAGCCTACACTCTATACCCTGCACTCTATACCCTACACTCTATACCCTACACTCTACTCCCTACACTCTACACCCTACACTCTACACTCTATACCTTACACTCTACACTCTATTCCCTACACTCTATATCCTACACTCTATACCCTGCATTCTATACCCTACACTCTACACCCTACACTCTATACCCTACACTCTATACTCTACACTCTACACTCTATACCCTACAAGCCACACTCTATACCCTACAGTCTATACCCTACACTCTATACCCTACACTCTATACCATACACTCTACACTCTACACTCTATATCCTACACTCTATACCCTACACCCTACACTTTATACCCTACACTCTATACCCTACACTCTACACCCTACACCCTACACTCTACACCCTACACTCTACACCCTACACTCTATACCCTATACCCTACACTCTATACCCTACACTCTATACCCTACACTCTATACCCTACACTCTATACCTTACACTCTACACTCTATACCCTACACTCTATAGCCTACACTCTATACCCTACAGTATATACCCTACACTCTATACCCTACACTCTACACCTTACACCCTACACTCTATTCCCTACACTCTATACCCTACACTCTATACCCTACACTCTATACCCTACACTCTACACTCTATACCCTACACTCTACACTCTACTCCCTACACTCTACACTCTATACCCTACACTCTACACTCTACTCCCTACACTCTACACCCTATACCCTACACTCTATACCCTACACTCTATACCCTACACTCTACACTCTATACCCTACACTCTAGTCCCTACACTCTACACTCTATACCCTACACTCTACACTCTATACCCTACACTCTACTCCCTACACTCTACACCCTACACTCTATACCCTACACTCTACACCCTACACTCTATACCCTACACTCTATACCCTATACCCTACACTCTACACTCTATACCCTACACTCTATACGCTACACTCTACACCCTACACTCTACACCCTACACTCTACACCCTACACCCTGCACTCTGTACCCTACACTCTATACCCTACACTCTACACTAGAGTTGAGCGACCTTGACCTTTTTAGAGTCGAGCCGGGTTTCGCGAAACCCGACTATCTCAAAAGTCGGGTCGAGTGAAATCGGCCGATTATGGCGAAAAGTCGGGATCGACCGAAGCACGAAACCCAATGCAAGTCAATGGGGCAGCATAGTCGGCAGTGAGTGGGGGCCAGGAAAACACCTAGAGTGCCCATTTTAATGTCAAAACCATCCATTCTTCTTAATGAAGCTTGTCAAGCGTAATTTACCTTATAATAATTGGAAGGCATTTGAAATTGGGGGTCATTTGGCTAAAGTTGTGTGGGGTAGGGCTGGTTCAAGTAATTAGTGGGCCCAGGAAATCTGGACCACGTCACGGCAGTGGAGCAGGGAGAGGTAAGTATTTCAACTTTGCAAGTGCTGTGAACCTGAGCAAGCAGGGGGGGCCCACTTGTTGGCATTGGCACTGGCACAGGGCCCCTCAAAGTACAGCGGTGTGTTTGCACGGCGGGGGCGCCTCCCACCGGCAGCAACACTTTGGCGTACTATGAGAGGCCCTGTGCCAGTGACGTCGCCAACTAGTATTCCTCCCCCCACCTGATGAAGGAACCTGCACTTTCATCTGCACCTTCCTCTTTGTCCCCGTGTAAGGTGGTATGGTATGCGGGAAGAGCAACCTGACTTTCAGCAGGGTCACAATGTTGTTGTGTAGCATGCACGGGGAATGTTGCGTTATGGGTCAATGTACCAGCAGACTCATCTATCACTGGCTGGGCAATGGGCACGATGAAGTGGAAACACAGATATAGGCCCAAAGAATAAAGTGGGCTAAATGCAGTTCAAAATTGGTAACACAGGAATAACCAGGGGGCATTGCAGTGGAGGACAACTGGAATGAGAGGCTGACACAGAGAGTAGGGCCAAATCAGTAAGTAGTCGAAATGCAGTTCAAAATTGGCAACCGTAGTAAACAGGCGGCACAGCTTTGTTCAGTGGAGGAGAACAGCAAGGAGTGGCAGACACCGATAGTAGGCCCCAACCCAACTAGTAGGCCAAATGCAGTCTAACATTAACAACTACTTAACGAGAGCCTGAAAATGGAATTTCAGGACAGGAAACCAGGAGAACAGCAAGGAGTGGCAGACACCGATAGTAGGCCCCAAACCAACTAGTACGCCAAATGCAGTTGTTCCATTTAACCACAATTTAATGAGAGCCTGAAGATAGAAGCTCAGGAAAGGCAACCTGGGGAACACCTTGGAGTGTAACACACCATCTCTCTCCACCCCATACCCATTTTGTAGGCCTAATGCAGTGTACTTTTCTACAACTACTAAACGAGAGTCGGAAGACCGAAGCAATGGCAAGGAAACCTGGGGAACACCTTGGAGTGTAACACACCATCTCTCTCCACCCCATACCCAATTTGTAGGCCTAATGCAGTGTAGTTTCCAAGAACTACTAAACGAGAGCCGGAAGATCGAAGCTCAGGAAAGGCAACCTGGGGAACACCTTGGAGTGTAACACACCCTCTCTCTACACCCCATACCCAATTTGAAGGCCTAATGCAGTGTAGTTTCCAAGAACTACTAAACGAGAGCCGGAAGATCGAAGCTCAGGAAAGGCAACCTGGGGAACACCTTGGAGTGTAACACACCCTCTCTCTACACCCCATACCCAATTTGTAGGCCTAATGCAGCGTAGTTTCCGACAACTACTAAACGAGAGCATGAAGATCGAAGCTCAGGAAAGGCAACCTAGGGAACACCTTGGAGTGTAACACACCCTCTCTCTACACCCCATACCCAATTTGAAGGCCTAATGCAGCGTAGTTTCCAACAACTACTAAACGAGAGCCGGAAGATCGAAGCTCAGGAAAGGCAACCTGGGGAACACCTTGGAGTGTAACAAACCCTCTCTGTACACCCCATACCCTATTTGTAGGCCTAATGCAGTATAGTTTCCAAGAACTACTAAATGAGAGCCGGAAGATCGAAGCTCAGGAAAGGCAACCTGGGGAACACCTTGGAGTGTAACACACCATCTCTCTACACCCCATACCCAATTTGAAGGCCTAATGCAGCGTAGTTTCCAACAACTACTAAACGAGAGCCGGAAGATCGAAGCTCAGGAAAGGCAACCTGGGGAACACCTTGGAGTGTAACAAACCCTCTCTCTACACCCCATACCCAATTTGTAGGCCTAATGCAGCGTAGTTTCCGACAACTACTAAACGAGAGCATGAAGATCGAAGCTTAGGAAAGGCAACCTGGGGAACACCTTGGAGTGTAACACACCCTCTCTCTACACCCCATACCCAATTTGAAGGCCTAATGCAGTGTAGTTTCCAAGAACTACTAAACGAGAGCCGGAAGATCGAAGCTCAGGAAAGGCAACCTGGGGAACACCTTGGAGTGTAACACACCCTCTCTCTACACCCCATACCCAATTTGAAGGCCTAATGCAGCGTAGTTTCCAACAACTACTAAACGAGAGCCGGAAGATCGAAGCTCAGGAAAGGCAACCTGGGGAACACCTTGGAGTGTAACACACCCTCTCTCTACACCCCATACCCAATTTGAAGGCCTAATGCAGTGTAGTTTCCAAGAACTACTAAACGAGAGCCGGAAGATCGAAGCTCAGGAAAGGCAACCTGGGGAACACCTTGGAGTGTAACACAACGTCTCTCTACACCACGGAAGGGCTGATTCTTAGGAAGGAAGGCTGTTGGAAATAAGCATTGCGCGTCCGAGGGTGATTATATTCTTATTAGGTATATACTCACCCTCGGACGCGCCCTGCTTCTTTATTTGGAATGAATGTTTATTTGCAATGTGGTGTTGACTTTCTCTATTATTTTGGTAATTAATGATTTTATTATTTTCATTGTTTTGCATCTTCTCGGCAATAATATAAAGAAGACGCGACAGGACAACACTCGGTGGATGCCATATCTGTGTTTTCAATTTAAAAAACCTTTCAGTTAACTACTTGCAGGAGAAAGTAATTGTAGCTGGTGGCCATTTTTAGTACTGTACCAGATTTTAGTTGTGTGTTTGTTTTTAATGTTAAAATGTCTGCATTTGATATCTCACCAGTATTTTCTTTTTTATAAGCAAAATACTTATTTTTTTATTTTATGATGTTGGTTCAAGGGGTACACGGGCAGCAGTAGACAGGTCAGTGGAGGCCTAGTGGAAGGAGGGAATGCAGACAGGCTTCGAAGCCCTAACATAATAAATTGGGCTGCCTGTAGGCAATTTAAAATTGGTTCCAGGGGAACACGGGCAGCAGTAGACAGGTCAGTGGAGGCCTAGAGGAAGGAGGGACCGCAGATGCGCCAATGTTTCCCCCATACCAAATTTGTAGGCCTAATGCAGTGTAGTTTCCAACAACTACTAAACGAGAGCCGGAATATCGAAGCTCAGGAAAGGCAACCTGGGGAACACCTTGGAGTGTAACACACCCTCTCTCTACACCCCATACCCAATTTGAAGGCCTAATGCAGTGTAGTTTCCAAGAACTACTAAACGAGAGCCGGAAGATCGAAGCTCAGGAAAGGCAACCTGGGGAACACCTTGGAGTGTAACACACCCTCTCTCTACACCCCATACCCAATTTGAAGGCCTAATGCAGCGTAGTTTCCAACAACTACTAAACGAGAGCCGGAAGATCGAAGCTCAGGAAAGGCAACCTGGGGAACACCTTGGAGTGTAACAAACCCTCTCTCTACACCCCATACCCAATTTGTAGGCCTAATGCAGCGTAGTTTCCGACAACTACTAAACGAGAGCATGAAGATCGAAGCTCAGGAAAGGCAACCTGGGGAACACCTTGGAGTGTAACACACCCTCTCTCTACACCCCATACCCAATTTGAAGGCCTAATGCAGCGTAGTTTCCAACAACTACTAAACGAGAGCCGGAAGATCGAAGCTCAGGAAAGGCAACCTGGGGAACACCTTGGAGTGTAACACACCCTCTCTCTACACCCCATACCCAATTTGAAGGCCTAATGCAGTGTAGTTTCCAAGAACTACTAAACGAGAGCCGGAAGATCGAAGCTCAGGAAAGACAACCTGGGGAACACCTTGGAGTGTAACACAACGTCTCTCTACACCACGGAAGGGCTGATTCTTAGGAAGGAAGGCTGTTGGAAATAAGCATTGTGCGTCCGAGGGTGATTATATTCTTATTAGGTATATACTCACCCTCGGACGCGCCCTGCTTCTTTATTTGGAATGAATGTTTATTTGCAATGTGGTGTTGACTTTCTCTATTATTTTGGTAATTAATGATTTTATTATTTTCATTGTTTTGCATCTTCTCGGCAATAATATAAAGAAGACGCGACAGGACAACACTCGGTGGATGCCATATCTGTGTTTTCAATTTAAAAAACCTTTCAGTTAACTACTTGCAGGAGAAAGTAATTGTAGCTGGTGGCCATTTTTAGTACTGTACCAGATTTTAGTTGTGTGTTTGTTTTTAATGTTAAAATGTCTGCATTTGATATCTCACCAGTATTTTCTTTTTTATAAGCAAAATACTTTTTTTTTTATTTTATGATGTTGGTTCAAGGGGTACACGGGCAGCAGTAGACAGGTCAGTGGAGGCCTAGTGGAAGGAGGGACCGCAGACAGGCTTCGAAGCCCTAACATAATAAATTGGGCTGCCTGTAGGCAGTTTAAAATTGGTTCCAGGGGAACACGGGCAGCAGTAGACAGGTCAGTGGAGGCCTAGTGGAAGGAGGGACCGCAGACAGGCTTCGAAGCCCTAACATAATAAATTGGGCTGCCTGTAGGCAATTTAAAATTGGTTCCAGGGGAACACGGGCAGCAGTAGACTGGTAAGTGGAGGCCTAGTGGAAGGAGGGACCGCAGACAGGCTTCGAAGGCCTAACGTAATAAAATGGGCTGGCTGTAGGCAATTTACAATTGGTTCCATGGGAACACGGGCAGCAGTAGACAGGTCAGTGGAGGCCTAGTGGAAGGAGTGACGGCAGACAGGCATCAAAGGCCTAACATCATAACATTGGGCTGTTGGCAATTTAAAATTGGTTCCAGGGGTACACGGGCAACAGTGGTCTGGTCAGTGGAAGTCTAGTGGAAGGAGTGACGGCAGACAGGCATCAAAGGCCTAACATAATAACATTTGGCTGTTGGCAATTTAAAATTGGTTCCAGGGGTACACGGGCAACAGTGGTCTGGTCAGTGGAAGTCTAGTGGAAGGAGTGACGGCAGACAGGTTAAGAAGGCCTAACATAACAAAATTGGGCTGGCTGTAGGCAAGTTTAAATTGGTTCCAGGGGAACACGGCCAGCAGTGGCCTGGTCAGTGTAGTAGTTGTAGAAAGAACGGACCGCAGACAGGCTTCGAAGGCCTAACATAACAAAAATGTCAAAACAATGGTATTGTCAGTGCCAGGCATTGAAGGATGTCAGCGCATAGACTAAACATTGGTGAAGCTGTGAGAGATAATTTTGCTAGTGGTAGAGCACTGTTTGAGCTGGGGGGGGAACTGTCTTGTGGCCGGCGGTACAGGCCCAGGGCCCCTCATATTACAATGGTGTGTCTGACGTTGGGTGCGCACCACCACCGCCAGAGACACTTTATTGTACTATGAGGGACCCAGTGGCAGTGCCGTCGACCAAAAGCGGGCACACCCACCTCTTCAGACAAACAGCACTCTCACGGGTGCTGGCGCAAAGTGGCGATACCACGGCCCCGTGTGGGGAGTTTGGCCATTTTGTTAGGAGTAAACATGTCGTATGCTGGACAATCAGGTGCAGAAAATTACGAGATTGGAAAAGTCATTCAGAAGAGTCCACAGGCAAGACCTTTTCATAGGAAAGTTAGGTGTCAGCCGGGCAAGGTGGGGCAAAAGATTTTGAAATCCAGTTGTGGTTCATTTTAATGAAGGTTAGATCATCTACATTTTGGGTAGCCAGACGAGTCCTTTTTTCAGTTAGTATTGAACCTGCAGCACTGAATACTCTTTCTGATAGGACACTAGCTGCCGGGCAAGCAAGCTCCTGCAATGCATATTCTGCCAATTCTGGCTAGGTGTCTAATTTGGATGCCCAGTAATCAAATGGGAATGACGGTTGAGGGAGAACGTCGATAAGGGATGAAAAATAGTTTGTAACCATACTGGACAAATGTTGTCTCCTGTCACTTTGAATTGACACCTGTCCTGTCTGCGGTCATAGCAAAATCACTCCACAACCTGGTCAGAAAACCCCTCTGGCCAACGCCACTTCTGATTTCTGCCCCTCTAACACCTCTGGTCTGCTGGTCCCTGGAGCTCGTGTGAGAACGATCACGGGCGCTGTGTGCAGGGAATGCCAGAAGCAAACGGTCAACAAGAGTTGATTGTTTTGTTGCTAATATTAGTTCCAAGTTCTCATGTGGCATAATATTTTGCAATTTGCCTTTATAGCGAGGATCAAGGAGGCAGGCCAACCAGTAATCGTCATCGTTCATCATTTTTGTAATGCGTGTGTCCCTTTTGAGGATACGCAAGGCATAATCCGCCATGTGGGCCAAAGTTCCAGTTGTCAAATCTGCGGTTGTGCTTGGTTGAGGGGCAGTTGCAGGCAAATCTACGTCACTTGTGTCCCTCAAAAAACCAGAACCCGCCCTTGCCACGCCACCAATTTCCAATGACCCCGGGAAAGCTTCCTCATTAAAAATATACTCATCCCCATCATCCTCCTCATCCTCCACCTCCTCTTCGCCCGCTACCTCGTCCTGTACACTGCCCTGACCAGACAATGGCTGACTGTCATCAAGGCTTTCCTCTTCCTCTGGTGCAGACGCCTGATCCTTTATGTGCGTCAAACTTTGCATCAGCAGACACATTAGGGGGATGCTCATGCTTATTATGGCGTTGTCTGCACTAACCAGCCGTGTGCATTCCTCAAAACACTGAAGGACTTGACACATGTCTTTAATCTTCGACCACTGCACACCTGACAACTCCATGTCTGCCATCCTACTGCCTGCCCGTGTATGTGTATCCTCCCACAAAAACATAACAGCCCGCCTCTGTTCGCACAGTCTCTGAAGCATGTGCAGTGTTGAGTTCCACCTTGTAACAACGTCTATGATTAGGCGATGCTGGGGAAGGTTCAAAGAACGCTGATAGGTCTGCATACGGCTGGAGTGTACAGGCGAACGGCGGATATGTGCGCAAAGTCCACGCACTTTGAGGAGCAGGTCGGATAACCCCGGATAACTTTTCAGGAAGCACTGCACCACCAGGTTTAAGGTGTGAGCCAGGCAAGGAATGTGTTTCAGTTGGGAAAGGGATATGGCAGCCATGAAATTCCTTCCGTTATCACTCACTACCTTGCCTGCCTCAAGATCTACAGTGCCCAGCCACGACTGCGTTTCTTGCTGCAAGAACTCGGACAGAACTTCCGCGGTGTGTCTGTTGTCGCCCAAACACTTCATAGCCAATACAGCCTGCTGACGTTTGCCAGTAGCTGCCCCATAATGGGAGACCTGGTGTGCAACAGTGGCAGCTGCGGATGGAGTGGTTGTGCGACTGCGGTCTGTGGACGAGCTCTCGCTTCTGCAGGAGGACGAGGAGGAGGAGGAGGAGGAGGGGGTGCGAACGGCTACAGCCAACTGTTTTCTAGACCGTGGGCTAGGCAGAACTGTCCCAAACTTGCTGTCCCCTGTGGACCCTGAATCCACCACATTTACCCAGTGTGCCGTGATGGACACGTAACGTCCCTGGCCATGCCTACTGGTCCATGCATCTGTTGTCAGGTGCACCTTTGTGCTCACAGATTGCCTGAGTGCATGGACGATGCGCTCTTTAACATGCTGGTGGAGGGCTGGGATGGCTTTTCTGGAAAAAAAGTGTCGACTGGGTAGCTCGTAGCGTGGTACAGCGTAGTCCATCAGGTCTTTGAAAGCTTTGCTTTCAACTAACCGGTAGGGCATCATCTCTAACGAGATTAGTCTAGCTATGTGGGCGTTCAAACCCTGTGTACGCGGATGCGAGGCTAAGTACTTCCTTTTTCTAACCATAGTCTCATGTAGGGTGAGCTGGACTGGAGAGCTGGAGAACTAGCGGGGGTGCCGGTGGACATGGCAGACTGAGAGACGGTGGGAGATGGTATTGTTGCCGCCGGTGCCCTAGATGCAGTGTTTCCTACTACGAAACTGGAGATTCCCTGACCCTGACTGCTTTGGCCTGGCAAAGAAACCTGCACAGATACTGCAGGTGGTGCAGAAAATGGTGGCCCTACACTGCCGGAAGGGATGTTGCGTTGATGAGTAGCTTCATTGGCCGAGGGTGCTACAACCTTAAGGGACGTTTGGTAGTTAGTCCAAGCTTGCAAATGCATGGTGGTTAAATGTCTATGCATGCAACTTGTATTGAGACTTTTCAGATTCTGCCCTCTGCTTAAGGTAGTTGAACATTTTTGACAGATTACTTTGTGCTGATCAATTGGATGTTGTTTAAAAAAATGCCAGACTGCACTCTTTCTAGCATCGGATACCTTTTCAGGCATTGCAGACTGAGCTTTAACCGGATGGCCACGCTGTCCTCCAACAGGTTTTGACTTTGCCACGCGTTTTGGCCAAGATACGGGCCCGGCAGATGGAACCTGTTGCGATGTTGATGCCTGCTGCGGCCCCTCCTCCTCCGCTTCAGAACTGCTGCCGCCTGCACCCTGTTCCCCCAATGGCTGCCAATCGGGGTCAAGAACTGGGTCATCTATTACCTCTTCTTGTAGCTCGTGTGCAACTTCGTCTGTGTCACCGTGTCGGTCGGTGGTATAGCGTTCGTGATGGGGCAACATAGTCTCATCAGGGTCTGATTCTTGATCAGCACCCTGCGAGGGCAATGTTGTGGTCTGAGTCAAAGGACCAGCATAGTAGTCTGGCTGTGGCTGTGCATCAGTGCACTCCATGTCAGATTCAACTTGTAATGGGCATGGACTGTTAACTGCTTCACTTTCTAAGCCAGGGACGGTATGTGTAAAGAGCTCCATGGAGTAACTCGTTGTGTCGCCTGCTGCATTCTTCTCTGTTGTTGTTTTTGCTGAAGAGGACAAGGAAGCGACTTGTCCCTGACCGTGAACATCCACTAACGACGCGCTGCTTTTACTTTTACCAGTTTCACGAGAGGAGGCAAAAGAGCTAGAGGCTGAGTCAGCAAGATAAGCCAAAACTTGCTCTTGATGCTCCGGCTTTAAAAGCGGTTTTCCTACTCCCAGAAAAGGGAGGGTTCGAGGCCTTGTGTAGCCAGACGACGAACCTGGCTCCACAGCTCCAGACTTAGGTGCAATATTTTTTTTCCCACGACCACCTGATGCTCCACCACTACCACTACCCTCATTACCAGCTGACAATGAACGCCCCCGGCCACGACCTCTTCCACCAGACTTCCTCATTGTTTTAAAAACGTTACCAAACGAACGGTATTTGTTGCTGTCACACAACTTACACGGTGAGTTATAACTTCAGTATGATTTAGCTACCCCTTTACAGGTGGGTGAGACCACAACGAAAATCAGCCACAATGTTACACACTCTGTTGTTGTTGGCAACAAATGAGATGGCACACACGCAGGACTGTCACTGAAGCGCAAATGTAAATATTTATCTCCCACTGATTTGTGTTTGTTTTTTTTAAAAGGGAGACTTCAGAAAAAAAAAAAATTAAAAAAAAATTATTTTTTACAGAAGAATTTATAAAACAAATAAAATGAAATGATTGTTTCAGGGAGAATTTAGGAAAAAAAAAGGCTTTGTAGGGCCCACTGAGTGAGAGAGGACGCACACAGGAGTCAGGAGTGGCACACAAGCCCAGAGGCCAATATTTCTCCCACCGATTGATTTAGTTATTTTTTTTGGTAGATTTTGGAACCCAAATCAAGCAAAAAAATTAATAGGCTTTCTATGGCCCACAATTGGGGAGAGAGAGAGAGATGGCACACCCAGGAGTCAAGACTGGCACACAAGCAGAAGGGGCAATATGAATCTCCCACAGATTTTTTTTTTTTTTTTTTTTTTTCAGGGAGACTTGAGAGAAAAAAAAATAAAAAAAAAAAAGATTTTTTTCAGGAATAATTTAGAAACCAAAGAAAATAAAATGATTGTTTCAGGGAGAATTTAGAAAACAAATAAAACAAAAAATAGGCTTTCTAGGGCCCACTGAGTGACAGATGACGCACACAGGAGTCAGGAGTGGCAGACAAGCCCAGAGGCCAATATTAATCTCCCACTGATTGATTTAGTGATTATTTTTGGTAGATTTTGGAACCCAAATCAAGCAAAAAAATTAATAGGCTTTCTATGGCCCACAATTGGGGAGAGAGAGAGAGATGGCACACCCAGGAGTCAAGACTGGCACACAAGCAGAAGGGGCAATATGAATCTCCCACAGATTTTTTTTTTTTTTTTTTTTTTTCAGGGAGACTTTAGAGAAAAAAAAATACAAAAAAAATGATTTTTTTCAGGAATAATTTAGAAACCAAAGAAAATAAAATGATTTTTTCAGGGAGAATTTAGAAAACAAATAAAACAAAAAATAGGCTTTCTAGGGCCCACTGAGTGACAGATGACGCTCACAGGAGTCAGGAGTGGCACACAAGCCCAGAGGCCAATATTAATCTCCCACTGATTGATTTAGTGATTTTTTTTTGGTAGATTTTGGAACCCAAATCAAGCAAAAAAATTAATAGGCTTTCTATGGCCCACTATTTGTGAGAGAGATGGCACGCTCAGGACTGGCACACAAGCCCAGAGGCCAATATTAATCTCCCATTTTTTTTTTTTTCCAGGGAAAATTTATAAACCCAATAAAAAAAATAATAATAAATAGGCTTTCTATGGCCCACTATCTGAGAGAGAGAGATGGCACGCTTAGGACTGGCACACAAGCCCAAAGGCCAATATTAATCTCCCACTGATTGATTGATTGATTTTTTCAGGTAGAATTATGAACCCAAATCAACCAAAAAAATAAATAGGCTTTCTATGGCCCACTATTTGTGAGAGAGATGGCACGCTCAGGACTGGCACACAAGCCCAGAGGCCAATATTAATCTCCCACTTTTTTTTTTTTTCCAGGGAAAATTTATAAACCCAATAAAATAATAAAAAAATAGGCTTTCTATGGCCCACTATCTGAGAGAGAGAGAGATGGCACGCTTAGGACTGGCACACAAGCCCAAAGGCCAATATTAATCTCCCACTGATTGATTTAATGATTTTTTCAGGTAGAATTTAGAACCCAAATCAAGCAAAAAAATTAATAGGCTTTCTATGGCCCACTGAGTGAGAGATGGCACACACAGGAGTAAGGAGTGGCACACAAGCCCTGAGGCCAATATTTTTCTCCCACTGATTGATTGATTGATTTTTTCAGGTAGAATTATGAACCCAAATCAACCAAAAAAATAAATAGGCTTTCTATGGCCCACTATTTGTGAGAGAGATGGCACGCTCAGGACTGGCACACAAGCCCAGAGGCCAATATTAATCTCACATTTTTTTTTTTTCCAGGGAAAATTTATAAACCCAATAAAAAAAATAATAATAAATAGGCTTTCTATGGCCCACTATCTGAGAGAGAGAGATGGCACGCTTAGGACTGGCACACAAGCCCAAAGGCCAATATTAATCTCCCACTGATTGATTGATTGATTTTTTCAGGTAGAATTATGAACCCAAATCAACCAAAAAAATAAATAGGCTTTCTATGGCCCACTATTTGTGAGAGAGATGGCACGCTCAGGACTGGCACACAAGCCCAGAGGCCAATATTAATCTCCCACTTTTTTTTTTTTTCCAGGGAAAATTTATAAACCCAATAAAATAATAAAAAAATAGGCTTTCTATGGCCCACTATCTGAGAGAGAGAGAGATGGCACGCTTAGGACTGGCACACAAGCCCAAAGGCCAATATTAATCTCCCACTGATTGATTTATTGATTTTTTCAGGTAGAATTTAGAACCCAAATCAAGCAAAAAAATTAATAGGCTTTCTATGGCCCACTGAGTGAGAGATGGCACACACAGGAGTAAGGAGTGGCACACAAGCCCTGAGGCCAATATTTTTCTCCCACTGATTGATGTTGTGATTTTTTCTGGTAGATTTTGGAACCCAAATCAAGCAAAAAAATAAATAGGCTTTCTATGGCCCACTGAGTGAGAGATGACACAGACAGGGATGGCACTCTAGCAGAAATGTCAATCTTAATCTCCCACAAAAAAAAAAAAAAGGAACTGTCCTTCAATTACTATCTCCCTGCAGTAATCTCAGCCAGGTATGGCAGGCAGCAATAAGGAGTGGACTGATGCACAAATTAAATAAAAAGTGTGGACAAACAAACAAGATAGCTGTGCAGAAAGGAAGGAACAAGAGGATTTGTGCTTTGAAAAAAGCAGTTGGTTTGCACAGCGGCGTACACACAGCAATGCAGCTATCAGGGAGCCTTCTAGGGCAGCCCAATGAGCTACAGCGCTGAGGAAAAAAAAAAAAAAAAGGAGCTTCCACTGTCCCTGCACACCGAAGGTGGTGTTGGGCAGTGGAAATCGCTACAGCACAAGCGGTTTTGTGGTTAATGGACCCTGCCTAACGCTATCCCTGCTTCTGACGAAGCGGCAGCAACCTCTCCCTAAGCTCAGATCAGCAGCAGTAAGATGGCGGTCGGCGGGAACGCCCCTTTATAGCCCCTGTGACGCCGCGGACAGCAAGCCAATCACTGCAATTCCCTTCTCTAAGATGGTGGGGACCAGGACCTATGTCATCACGCTGCCCACACTCTGCGTTTACCTTCATTGGCTGAGAAATGGCGCTTTTCGCGTCATTGAAACGCGACTTTGGCGCGAAAGTCGCGTACCGCATGGCCGACCACGCACAGGGGTCGGATCGGGTTTCATGAAACTCGACTTCGCCAAAAGTCGGCGACTTTTGAAAATGCTCGACCCGTTTCGCTCAACCCTACTCTACACTCTTTACCCTACACTCTATACCCTACACTCTATACCCTACACTCTACACTCTATACCCTACACTCTATACCCTACACTCTATACCCTACACTCTATACCCTACACTCTACACTCTATACCCTACACTCTATACCCTACACTCTATACCCTATACTCTATACCCTACACTCTATACCATACACTCCACACTCTATACCCTACACTCTATACCCTACACTCTATACCATACACTCTATACCATACACTATACACCCAACACTCTAATCCCTACACTCTACACTCTATACCCTACACTCTACACCCTACACTCTACACCCTACACTCTACACCCTACACACTATACCCTATACTCTACACCCTACACTCTATACCATACACTCTACACTTTATACCCTACACTCTATACCCTACACTCTATACCCTACACTCTATACCCTACACTCTACACTCTATACCCTACACTCTATACACTACACTCTATACACTACACCCTACGCACTATACGCTACACTCTATACACTACACTCTATACCCTACACTCCATACCCTACACTCAACACTCTATACCCTACACTCTACACCCTACACTCTATACCCTACACTCTACACCCTACACTCTATACCCTACACTCTATACCCTACACTCTATACCCTACACTCTATACCCTACACTCTACACTCTATACCCTCTACACTCTATACCCTACACTCTATAACATACACTCTATACCCTACACTCTATACCCTACACTCTATACCATACACTACACTCTATACCATACACTCTACAGCATACACTCTATACCCTACACTCTATACACTACACTCTATACCATACACTCTACACCCTACACTCTAATCCCTACACTCTACACTCTATACCCTACACTCTATACCCTACACTCTATACCCTAAACTCTATACCCTAAACTCTACACCCTACACTCTACACCCTACACCCTACACACTATACCCTACACTCTATACCATACACTATACACCCTACACTCTATACCATACACTCTACACTCTATACCCTACACTCTATACCCTACACTCTATACCCTACACTCTATACCCTACACTCTACACTCTATACCCTACACTATACCCTACACTCTATACACTACACCCTACGCACTATACGCTACACTCTATACCCTACACTCTATACCCTACACTCACTCTATACCCTACACTCTATAACATACACTCTATACCCTACACTCTATACCCTACACTCTATACCCTACACTCTACACTCTATACCCTACACTCTACACCCTACACTCTATACCCTACACTCTACACCCTACACTCTATAACATACACTCTATACCCTACACTCTATACCCTACACTCTATACCATACACTACACTCTATACCATACACTCTACAGCATACACTCTATACCCTACACTCTATACCCTACACTCTATACCCTATACCCTACACTCTATACACTACACTCTATACCATACACTCTACACCCTACACTCTATACCCTACACTCTATACCCTACACTCTACACTCTATATCCTACACTCTATACCCTACACTCTATACCCTACACTCTATAACCTACACTCTATAACATACACTACACTCTATACCCTGCACTCTATACCCTACACTCTATACCCTACACTCTATACCCTACACTCTATACCCTACACTCTATACCCTACACTCTACACCCTACACCCTACACGCTATACCCTACAATCTATACCCTACACTCTATACCCTACACTCTATACCCTACACTCTATACCCTGCACTCTACACCCTGCACTCTACACTCTAAACCCTACACCCTACACTCTATACCCTACACTCTATACCCTACACTCTACACTCTATACCCTACACTCTATAGCCTACACTCTATACCCTACAGTATATACCCTACACTCTATACCCTACACTCTACACCTTACACTCTACACTCTATTCCCTACACTCTATACCCTACACTCTATACCCTACACTCTACACTCTATACCCTACACTCTATACACTACACTCTACACTCTATACCCTACACTCTATACGCCACACTCTATACCCTACACCCTACACCCTACACTTTACACTCTATACCCTACACCCTACACTCTATACCCTACACTCTATATCCTACACTCTATGCCCTGCACTCTACACCCTGCACTCTACACCCAACACTCTATACCCTACACTCTACAACCTACACTCTATACCCTACACTCTATAACCTACACTCTACACTCTATACCCTACACTCTATAGCCTACACTCTATACCCTACACTCTACACTCTATACCCTACACTCTATACCATACACTCTATACCCTACACTCTATACCATACACTCTATACCATACACTCTGTACCATACACTCTATACCATACACTCTATACCCTACACTCTACACCCTACACTCTACACCCTACACTCTATACCTTACACTCTATACCCTACACGCTAAACTCTATACCCTACACTCTATACCCTACACTCTATAACATACACTCTATACCCTACACTCTATACCATACACTCTATACCATACACTCTATACCATACACTCTACACTCTATACCCTACACTCTATACCATACACTCTACACCATACACTCTATAGCATACACTCTACACTCTATACCCTACACACTATACCCTACACTATACACTCTATACCCTACACTCTACACTTTATACCCTACTATCTATACCCTACACTCTATACCCTACACTCTACAACCTGCACTCTATACCCTACACTCTATACCCTACACCCTACACTCTATACCCTACACTCTATACCCTACACTCTATACCCTACACTCTATACCCTACACTCTATACCCTACACTCTACACTCTATACCATACACTCTACACCATACACTCTACACCATACACTCTACACCATACACTCTATAGCATACACTCTATACCCTACACTATACACTCTATACCCTACACTCTATACCCTACACTCTATACCCTACACTCTACACTCTATACCCTACACTCTATACCCTACACTCTATAACCTACACTCTATAACATACACTCTATACCATACACTCTACACTCTATACCCTACACTCTATACCCTACACTCTATACCCTACACTCTATACCATACACTATACACCCTACACTCTAATCCCTACACTCTACACTCTATACCCTACACTCTATACCCTACACTCTATACCCTACACTCTATACCCTACACTCTATACCATACACTCTACAATCTATACCCTACACTCTATACCCTACACTCTATACCCTACACTCTATACCATACACTATACACCCTACACTCTAATCCCTACACTCTACACCCTACACTCTACACCCTACACTCTACACCCTACACCCTACACTCTACACCCTACACACTATACCCTATACTCTACACCCTACACTCTATACCATACACTCTACACTTTATACCCTACACTCTATACCCTACACTCTATACCCTACACTCTATACCCTACACTCTATACCCTACACTCTATACCCTACACTGTACACTCTATACCCTACACTCTATACACTACACTCTATACACTACACCCTACGCACTATACGCTACACTCTATACCCTACACTCTATACCCTACACTCCATACCCTACACTCAACACTCTATACCCTACACTCTACACCCTACACTCTATACCCTACACTCTACACCCTACACTCTATACCCTACACTCTATACCCTACACTCTACACCCTACACTCTACACCCTACACTCTATACCTTACACTCTATACCCTACACGCTAAACTCTATACCCTACACTCTATACCCTACACTCTATAACATACACTCTATACCCTACACTCTATACCATACACTCTATACCATACACTCTATACCATACACTCTACACTCTATACCCTACACTCTATACCATACACTCTACACCATACACTCTATAGCATACACTCTACACTCTATACCCTACACACTATACCCTACACTATACACTCTATACCCTACACTCTACACTTTATACCCTACTATCTATACCCTACACTCTATACCCTACACTCTACAACCTGCACTCTATACCCTACACTCTATACCCTACACCCTACACTCTATACCCTACACTCTATACCCTACACTCTATACCCTACACTCTATACCCTACACTCTATACCCTACACTCTACACTCTATACCATACACTCTACACCATACACTCTACACCATACACTCTACACCATACACTCTATAGCATACACTCTATACCCTACACTATACACTCTATACCCTACACTCTATACCCTACACTCTATACCCTACACTCTACACTCTATACCCTACACTCTATACCCTACACTCTATAACCTACACTCTATAACATACACTCTATACCATACACTCTACACTCTATACCCTACACTCTATACCCTACACTCTATACCCTACACTCTATACCATACACTATACACCCTACACTCTAATCCCTACACTCTACACTCTATACCCTACACTCTATACCCTACACTCTATACCCTACACTCTATACCCTACACTCTATACCATACACTCTACAATCTATACCCTACACTCTATACCCTACACTCTATACCCTACACTCTATACCATACACTATACACCCTACACTCTAATCCCTACACTCTACACCCTACACTCTACACCCTACACTCTACACCCTACACCCTACACTCTACACCCTACACACTATACCCTATACTCTACACCCTACACTCTATACCATACACTCTACACTTTATACCCTACACTCTATACCCTACACTCTATACCCTACACTCTATACCCTACACTCTATACCCTACACTCTATACCCTACACTGTACACTCTATACCCTACACTCTATACACTACACTCTATACACTACACCCTACGCACTATACGCTACACTCTATACCCTACACTCTATACCCTACACTCCATACCCTACACTCAACACTCTATACCCTACACTCTACACCCTACACTCTATACCCTACACTCTACACCCTACACTCTATACCCTACACTCTATACCCTACACTCTATACCCTACACTCTACACTCTATACCCTCTACACTCTATACCCTACACTCTATAACATACACTCTATACCCTACACTCTATACCCTACACTCTATACCATACACTACACTCTATACCATACACTCTACAGCATACACTCTATACCCTACACTCTATACACTACAATCTATACCATACACTCTACACCCTACACTCTAATCCCTACACTCTACACTCTATACCCTACACTCTATACCCTACACTCTATACCCTAAACTCTATACCCTAAACTCTACACCCTACACTCTACACCCTACACCCTACACACTATACCCTACACTCTATACCATACACTCTACACCCTACACTCTATACCATACACTCTACACTCTATACCCTACACTCTATACCCTACACTCTACACTCTATACCCTACACTATACCCTACACTCTATACACTACACCCTACGCACTATACGCTACACTCTATACCCTACACTCTATACCCTACACTCACTCTACACCCTACACTCTATAACATACACTCTATACCCTACACTCTATACCCTACACTCTATACCATACACTACACTCTATGCCATACACTCTACAGCATACACTCTATACCCTACACTCTATACCCTACACTCTATACCCTATACCCTACACTCTATACACTACACTCTATACCATACACTCTACACCCTACACTCTACACCCTACACTCTACACCCTACACTCTATACCTTACACTCTATACCCTACACGCTAAACTCTATACCCTACACTCTATACCCTACACTCTACACTCTATACCCTACACTCTATACCATACACTCTACACCATACACTCTATAGCATACACTCTACACTCTATACCCTACACTCTATACCCTACACTATACACTCTATACCCTACACTCTACACTTTATACCCTACACTCTACACTTTATACCCTACTCTCTATACCCTACACTCTATACCCTACACTCTACAACCTGCACTCTATACCCTACACTCTATACCCTACACCCTACACTCTATACCCTACACTCTATACCCTACACTCTATACCCTAAACTCTACACTCTATACCATACACTATACACCATACACTCTACACCATACACTCTACACCATACACTCTATAGCATACACTCTATACCCTACACTATACACTCTATACCTTACACTCTATACCCTACACTCTATACCCTACACTCTACACTCTATACCCTACACTCTATACCCTACACTCTATAACCTACACTCTATAACATACACTACACTCTATACCCTACACTCTATACCCTATACCCTACACTCTATACCCTACACTCTATACCCTACACCCTACACTCTATACCCTACACTCTATACCCTACACTCTATACCCTACACTCTATACCCTACACTCTACACTCTATACCCTACACTCTATAGCCTACACTCTACACTCTACTCTATACCCTACACTCTATACCCTACACTCTAATCCCTACACTCTACACTCTATACCCTACACTCTATACCCTACACTCTATACCCTACACTCTAAACCCTACACTCTACACCCTACACTCTAATCCCTACACTCTAATCCCTACACCCTACACTCTATACCCTACACTCTATACCAAACACTCTATACCCTACAATCTATACCCTACACCCTACACTCTACACCCTACACTCTACACTCTATACCCTACACTCTACACCCTACACTCTATACCCTACACTCTACACCCTGCACTCTGTACCCTACACTCTACACTCTTTACCCTACACTCTATACCCTACACTCTATACCCTATACTCTAATCCCTACACTCTACACTCTATACCCTACACTCTATACCCTACACTCTATACCCTACACTCTATACCCTACACTCTAATCCCTACACTCTAATCCCTACACTCTAATCCCTACACCCTAATCCCTACACCCTACACTCTATACCCTACACTTTATACCCTACACTCTATACCCTACACTCTATACCCTACACCCTACACTCTATACCCTACACTCTACACTCTACACTCTACACTCTATACCCTACACTCTACACCCTGCACTCTGTACCCTACACTATATACCCTACACTCTATACCCTACACTCTATACCCTACACTCTAAACTCTATACCCTACACTCTATACCCTACACTCTATAACATACACTCTATACCCTACACTCTATACCCTACACTCTATACCATACACTCTACACCATACACTCTACACCATACACTCTACACCATACACTCTATAGCATACACTCTATACCCTACACTATACACTCTATACCCTACACTCTATACCCTACACTCTATACCCTACACTCTATACCCTACACTATACACTCTATACCCTACACTCTACACTTTATACCCTACACTCTATACCCTACACTCTACAACCTGCACTCTATACCCTACACTCTACATTCTATACCCTACACTCTATACCCTACACTCTATACCCTACACTCTATACCCTACACTCTATAGCCTACACTCTATACCCTGCACTCTATACCATACACTCTATCCCATACACTCTATACCATACACTCTATACCATACACTCTATACCCTACACTCTACACCCTACACTCTACACCCTACACTCTATACCTTACAGTCTATACCCTGCACTCTACTCCCTACACTCTACACCCTACACTCTATACCCTACACTCTATACCCTACACTCTATACCCTACACTCTATAGCCTACACTCTATACCCTGCACTCTATACCATACACTCTATCCCATACACTCTATACCCTACACTCTATACCCTACACTCTATACCCTACACTCTACACCCTACACTCTATACCCTACACTCTATACCCTACACGCCACACTCTATACCCTACAGTCTATACCCTACACTCTATACCCTTAACTCTATACCATACACTCTACACTCTACACTCTATACCCTACACTCTATACCCTACACTCTATACCCTACACTCTATACCCTACACTCTATACCCTACACTCTACACCCTACACCCTACAATCTACACCCTACACTCTACACCCTACACTCTATACCCTATACCCTACACTCTATACCCTACACTCTATACCCTACACTCTATACCCTACACTCTACACTCTATACCCTACACTCTATAGCCTACACTTTATACCCTACACTCTATACCCTACACTCTATACCCTACACCCTACACTCTATACCCTACACTCTACACTCTACAATCTATACCCTACACTCTACACCCTGCACTCTGTACCCTACACTCTATACCCTACACTCTATACCCTACACTCTATACCCTACACTCTAAACTCTATACCCTACACTCTATACCCTACACTCTATAACATACACTCTATACCCTACACTCTATACCCTACACTCTATACCATACACTCTACACCATACACTCTACACCATAAGCTCTACACCATACACTCTACACCATACACTCTATAGCATACACTCTATACCCTACACTATACACTCTATACCCTACACTCTATACCCTACACTCTATACCCTACACTATAAACTCTATACCCTACACTCTACACTTTATACCCTACACTCTATACCCTACACTCTACAACCTGCACTCTATACCCTACACTCTACACTCTATACCCTACACTCTATACCCTACACTCTATACCCTACACTCTATACCCTACACTCTATACCCTACACTCTATAGCCTACACTCTATACCCTGCACTCTATACCATACACTCTATACCATACACTCTATACCATACACTCTATACCCTACACTCTACACCCTACACTCTACACCCTACACTCTATACCTTACAGTCAATACCCTACACTCTACTCCCTACAATCTACACCATACACTCTACACCCTACACTCTACACTCTATACCTTACACTCTACACTCTATTCCCTACACTCTATATCCTACACTCTATACCCTACACTCTATACCCTACACTCTATACCCTACACTCTACACCCTACACTCTATACCCTACACTCTATACCCTACACGCCACACTCTATACCCTACAGTCTATACCCTACACTCTATACCCTACACTCTATACCATACACTCTACACTCTACACTCTATACCCTACACTCTATACCCTACACTCTATACCCTACACTCTATACCCTACACTCTATACACTACACTCTACACCCTACACCCTACAATCTACACCCTACACTCTACACCCTACACTCTATACCCTATACCCTACACTCTATACCCTACACTCTATACCCTACACTCTACACTCTATGCCCTACACTCTATAGCCTACACTCTATACCCTACAGTATATACCCTACACTCTATACCCTACACTCTACACCTTACACCCTACACTTATTCCCTACACTCTATACCCTACACTCTATACCCTACACTCTACACTCTATACCCTACACTCTATACCCTACACTCTATACGCCACACTCTATACCCTACACTGTATACCCTACACTCTACACTCTATACCCTACACTCTACACTCTATACCCTACACTCTATACCCTACACTCTATACCCTACACTCTACACTCTATACCCTACACTCTACACTCTACTCCCTACACTCTACACTCTATACCCTACATGCCACACTCTATAGCCTACAGTCTATACCCTACAGTCTATACCATACACTCTACACTCTACACTCTATATCCTACACTCTATACCCTACACCCTACACTTTATACCCTACACTCTATACCCTACACTCTATACCCTACACTCTACACTCTATACCCTACACTCTATACCCTACACTCTATACCATACACTCTACACTCTATAACCTACACTCTATACCCTACACTCTATACCCTACACTCTATACCATACACTATACACCCTACACTCTAATCCCTACACTCTACACTCTATACCCTACACTCTACACCCTACACTCTACACCCTACACTCTACACCCTACACACTATACCCTATACTCTACACCCTACACTCTATACCATACACTCTACACTTTATACCCTACACTCTATACCCTACACTCTATACCCTACACTCTATACCCTACACTCTATACCCTACACTCTATACCCTACACTCTACACTCTATACCCTACACTCTATACACTACACTCTATACACTACACCCTACGCACTATACGCTACACTCTATACCCTACACTCTATACCCTACACTCCATACCCTACACTCAACACTCTATACCCTACACTCTACACCCTACACTCTATACCCTACACTCTACACCCTACACTCTATACCCTACACTCTATACCCTACACTCTATACCCTACACTCTATACCCTACACTCTATACCCTACATTCTACACTCTATACCCTCTACACTCTATACCCTACACTCTATAACATACACTCTATACCCTACACTCTATACCCTACACTCTATACCATACACTACACTCTATACCATACACTCTACAGCATACACTCTATACCCTACACTCTATACACTACACTCTATACCATACACTCTACACTCTATAACCTACACTCTATACCCTACACTCTATACCATACACTCTACACCCTACACTCTATACCATACACTCTACACTCTATACCCTACACTCTATACCCTACACTCTATACCCTACACTCTATACCCTACACTCTACACTCTATACCCTACACTATACCCTACACTCTATACACTACACCCTACGCACTATACGCTACACTCTATACCCTACACTCACTCTATACCCTACACTCTATAACATACACTCTATACCCTACACTCTATACCCTACACTCTATACCCTACACTCTACACCCTACACTCTATACCCTACACTCTATACCCTCTACACTCTATACCCTACACTCTACACACTACACTCTATAACATACACTCTATACCCTACACTCTATACCCTACACTCTATACCATACACTACACTCTATACCATACACTCTACAGCATACACTCTATACCCTACACTCTATACCCTACACTCTATACCCTATACCCTACACTCTATACACTACACTCTATACCATACACTCTACACCCTACACTCTACACCCTACACTCCATACCCTACACTCTATACCCTACACTCTACACTCTATACCCTACACTCTATACCCTACACTCTATAACCTACACTCTATAACATACACTACACTCTATACCCTACACTCTATACCCTACACTCTATACCCTACACTCTATACCCTACACTCTACACTCTACACCCTACACCCTACACTCTATACCCTACAATCTATACCCTACACTCTATACCCTACACTCTATACCCTACACTCTATACCCTGCACTCTACACCCTGCACTCTACACTCTACACCCTACACCCTACACTCTATACCCTACACTCTATACCCTACACTCTACACTTTATACCCTACACTCTATAGCCTACACTCTATACCCTACAGTATATACCCTACACTCTATACCCTACACTCTACACCTTACACTCTACACTCTATTCCCTACACTCTATACCCTACACTCTATACCCTACACTCTACACTCTATACCCTACACTCTATACCCTACACTCTACACTCTATACCCTACACTCTATACGCCACACTCTATACCCTACACCCTACACCCTACACTCTACACTCTATACCCTACACCCTACACTCTATACCCTACACTATATATCCTACACTCTATACCCTGCACTCTACACCCTGCACTCTACACCCAACACTCTATACCCTACACTCTACAACCTACACTCTATACCCTACACTCTATAACCTACACTATACACTCTATACCCTACACTCTATAGCCTACACTCTATACCCTACACTCTACACTCTATACCCTACACTCTATACCATACACTCTATACCCTACACTCTATACCATACACTCTATACCATACACTCTATACCATACACTCTATACCATACACTCTATACCCTACACTCTACACCCTACACTCTACACCCTACACTCTATACCTTACACTCTATACCCTACACGCTAAACTCTATACCCTACACTCTACACTCTATACCCTACACTCTACACCCTACACCCTACAATCTACACCCTACACTCTACACCCTACACTCTATACCCTATACCCTACACTCTATACCCTACACTCTACACTCTATACCCTACACTCTATAGCCTACACTCTATACCCTACAGTATATACCCTACACTCTATACCCTACACTCTACACCTTACACCCTACACTCTATTCCCTACACTCTATACCCTACACTCTATACCCTACACTCTATACCCTACACTCTATACCCTACACTCTACACTCTATACCCTACACTCTATACCCTACACTTTATACCCTACACTCTATACGCCACACTCTATACCCTACACCCTACACTCTATACCCTACACTCTATACCCTACACTCTACACTCTATACCCTACACTCTACACTCTACTCCCTACACTCTACACTCTATACCCTACACTCTACACTCTATACCCTACACTCTACTCCCTACACTCTACACCCTACACTCTATACCCTACACTCTACACCCTACACTCTATACCCTACACTCTATACCCTACACTCTACACCCTACACTCTAATCCCTACACTCTAATCCCTACACCCTACACTCTATACCCTACACTCTATACCAAACACTCTATACCCTACAATCTATACCCTACACCCTACACTCTACACCCTACACTCTACACTCTATACCCTACACTCTACACCCTACACTCTATACCCTACACTCTACACCCTGCACTCTGTACCCTACACTCTACACTCTTTACCCTACACTCTATACCCTACACTCTATACCCTATACTCTAATCCCTACACTCTACACTCTATACCCTACACTCTATACCCTACACTCTATACCCTACACTCTATACCCTACACTCTAATCCCTACACTCTAATCCCTACACTCTAATCCCTACACCCTAATCCCTACACCCTACACTCTATACCCTACACTTTATACCCTACACTCTATACCCTACACTCTATACCCTACACCCTACACTCTATACCCTACACTCTACACTCTACACTCTACACTCTATACCCTACACTCTACACCCTGCACTCTGTACCCTACACTATATACCCTACACTCTATACCCTACACTCTATACCCTACACTCTAAACTCTATACCCTACACTCTATACCCTACACTCTATAACATACACTCTATACCCTACACTCTATACCCTACACTCTATACCATACACTCTACACCATACACTCTACACCATACACTCTACACCATACACTCTATAGCATACACTCTATACCCTACACTATACACTCTATACCCTACACTCTATACCCTACACTCTATACCCTACACTATACACTCTATACCCTACACTCTACACTTTATACCCTACACTCTATACCCTACACTCTACAACCTGCACTCTATACCCTACACTCTACATTCTATACCCTACACTCTATACCCTACACTCTATACCCTACACTCTATACCCTACACTCTATAGCCTACACTCTATACCCTGCACTCTATACCATACACTCTATACCATACACTCTATACCATACACTCTATACCATACACTCTATACCCTACACTCTACACCCTACACTCTACACCCTACACTCTATACCTTACAGTCTATACCCTGCACTCTACTCCCTACACTCTACACCCTACACTCTACACCCTACACTCTACAATCTATACCTTACACTCTACAATCTATTCCCTACACTCTATACCCTACACTCTATACCCTACACTCTATACCCTACACTCTATACCCTACACTCTACACCCTACACTCTATACCCTACACTCTATACCCTACACGCCACACTCTATACCCTACAGTCTATACCCTACACTCTATACCCTTAACTCTATACCATACACTCTACACTCTACACTCTATACCCTACACTCTATACCCTACACTCTATACCCTACACTCTATACCCTACACTCTATACCCTACACTCTACACCCTACACCCTACAATCTACACCCTACACTCTACACCCTACACTCTATACCCTATACCCTACACTCTATACCCTACACTCTATACCCTACACTCTATACCCTACACTCTACACTCTATACCCTACACTCTATAGCCTACACTTTATACCCTACACTCTATACCCTACACTCTATACCCTACACCCTACACTCTATACCCTACACTCTACACTCTACAATCTATACCCTACACTCTACACCCTGCACTCTGTACCCTACACTCTATACCCTACACTCTATACCCTACACTCTATACCCTACACTCTAAACTCTATACCCTACACTCTATACCCTACACTCTATAACATACACTCTATACCCTACACTCTATACCCTACACTCTATACCATACACTCTACACCATACACTCTACACCATAAGCTCTACACCATACACTCTACACCATACACTCTATAGCATACACTCTATACCCTACACTATACACTCTATACCCTACACTCTATACCCTACACTCTATACCCTACACTATAAACTCTATACCCTACACTCTACACTTTATACCCTACACTCTATACCCTACACTCTACAACCTGCACTCTATACCCTACACTCTACACTCTATACCCTACACTCTATACCCTACACTCTATACCCTACACTCTATACCCTACACTCTATACCCTACACTCTATAGCCTACACTCTATACCCTGCACTCTATACCATACACTCTATACCATACACTCTATACCATACACTCTATACCCTACACTCTACACCCTACACTCTACACCCTACACTCTATACCTTACAGTCAATACCCTACACTCTACTCCCTACAATCTACACCATACACTCTACACCCTACACTCTACACTCTATACCTTACACTCTACACTCTATTCCCTACACTCTATATCCTACACTCTATACCCTACACTCTATACCCTACACTCTATACCCTACACTCTACACCCTACACTCTATACCCTACACTCTATACCCTACACGCCACACTCTATACCCTACAGTCTATACCCTACACTCTATACCCTACACTCTATACCATACACTCTACACTCTACACTCTATACCCTACACTCTATACCCTACACTCTATACCCTACACTCTATACCCTACACTCTATACACTACACTCTACACCCTACACCCTACAATCTACACCCTACACTCTACACCCTACACTCTATACCCTATACCCTACACTCTATACCCTACACTCTATACCCTACACTCTACACTCTATGCCCTACACTCTATAGCCTACACTCTATACCCTACAGTATATACCCTACACTCTATACCCTACACTCTACACCTTACACCCTACACTTATTCCCTACACTCTATACCCTACACTCTATACCCTACACTCTACACTCTATACCCTACACTCTATACCCTACACTCTATACGCCACACTCTATACCCTACACTGTATACCCTACACTCTACACTCTATACCCTACACTCTACACTCTATAACCTACACTCTATACCCTACACTCTATACCCTACACTCTACACTCTATACCCTACACTCTACACTCTACTCCCTACACTCTACACTCTATACCCTACATGCCACACTCTATAGCCTACAGTCTATACCCTACAGTCTATACCATACACTCTACACTCTACACTCTATATCCTACACTCTATACCCTACACCCTACACTTTATACCCTACACTCTATACCCTACACTCTATACCCTACACTCTACACTCTATACCCTACACTCTATACCCTACACTCTATACCATACACTCTACACTCTATAACCTACACTCTATACCCTACACTCTATACCCTACACTCTATACCATACACTATACACCCTACACTCTAATCCCTACACTCTACACTCTATACCCTACACTCTACACCCTACACTCTACACCCTACACTCTACACCCTACACACTATACCCTATACTCTACACCCTACACTCTATACCATACACTCTACACTTTATACCCTACACTCTATACCCTACACTCTATACCCTACACTCTATACCCTACACTCTATACCCTACACTCTATACCCTACACTCTACACTCTATACCCTACACTCTATACACTACACTCTATACACTACACCCTACGCACTATACGCTACACTCTATACCCTACACTCTATACCCTACACTCCATACCCTACACTCAACACTCTATACCCTACACTCTACACCCTACACTCTATACCCTACACTCTACACCCTACACTCTATACCCTACACTCTATACCCTACACTCTATACCCTACACTCTATACCCTACACTCTATACCCTACATTCTACACTCTATACCCTCTACACTCTATACCCTACACTCTATAACATACACTCTATACCCTACACTCTATACCCTACACTCTATACCATACACTACACTCTATACCATACACTCTACAGCATACACTCTATACCCTACGCTCTATACACTACACTCTATACCATACACTCTACACTCTATAACCTACACTCTATACCCTACACTCTATACCATACACTCTACACCCTACACTCTATACCATACACTCTACACTCTATACCCTACACTATACCCTACACTCTATACACTACACCCTACGCACTATACGCTACACTCTATACCCTACACTCACTCTATACCCTACACTCTATAACATACACTCTATACCCTACACTCTATACCCTACACTCTATACCCTACACTCTACACCCTACACTCTATACCCTACACTCTATACCCTCTACACTCTATACCCTACACTCTACACACTACACTCTATAACATACACTCTATACCCTACACTCTATACCCTACACTCTATACCATACACTACACTCTATACCATACACTCTACAGCATACACTCTATACCCTACACTCTATACCCTACACTCTATACCCTATACCCTACACTCTATACACTACACTCTATACCATACACTCTACACCCTACACTCTACACCCTACACTCCATACCCTACACTCTATACCCTACACTCTACACTCTATACCCTACACTCTATACCCTACACTCTATAACCTACACTCTATAACATACACTACACTCTATACCCTACACTCTATACCCTACACTCTATACCCTACACTCTATACCCTACACTCTACACTCTACACCCTACACCCTACACTCTATACCCTACAATCTATACCCTACACTCTATACCCTACACTCTATACCCTACACTCTATACCCTGCACTCTACACCCTGCACTCTACACTCTAAACCCTACACCCTACACTCTATACCCTACACTCTATACCCTACACTCTATACCCTACACTCTACACTTTATACCCTACACTCTATAGCCTACACTCTATACCCTACAGTATATACCCTACACTCTATACCCTACACTCTACACCTTACACTCTACACTCTATTCCCTACACTCTATACCCTACACTCTATACCCTACACTCTACACTCTATACCCTACACTCTATACCCTACACTCTACACTCTATACCCTACACTCTATACGCCACACTCTATACCCTACACCCTACACCCTACACTCTACACTCTATACCCTACACCCTACACTCTATACCCTACACTATATATCCTACACTCTATACCCTGCACTCTACACCCTGCACTCTACACCCAACACTCTATACCCTACACTCTACAACCTACACTCTATACCCTACACTCTATAACCTACACTCTACACTCTATACCCTACACTCTATAGCCTACACTCTATACCCTACACTCTACACTCTATACCCTACACTCTATACCATACACTCTATACCCTACACTCTATACCATACACTCTATACCATACACTCTATACCATACACTCTATACCCTACACTCTACACCCTACACTCTACACCCTACACTCTATACCTTACACTCTATACCCTACACGCTAAACTCTATACCCTACACTCTACACTCTATACCCTACACTCTACACCCTACACCCTACAATCTACACCCTACACTCTACACCCTACACTCTATACCCTATACCCTACACTCTATACCCTACACTCTACACTCTATACCCTACACTCTATAGCCTACACTCTATACCCTACAGTATATACCCTACACTCTATACCCTACACTCTACACCTTACACCCTACACTCTATTCCCTACACTCTATACCCTACACTCTATACCCTACACTCTATACCCTACACTCTATACCCTACACTCTACACTCTATACCCCACACTCTATACCCTACACTTTATACCCTACACTCTATACGCCACACTCTATACCCTACACCCTACACTCTATACCCTACACTCTATACCCTACACTCTACACTCTATACCCTACACTCTACACTCTACTCCCTACACTCTACACTCTATACCCTACACTCTACACTCTATACCCTACACTCTACTCCCTACACTCTACACCCTACACTCTATACCCTACACTCTACACCCTACACTCTATACCCTACACTCTATACCCTACACTCTATACCCTATACCCTACACTCTACACTCTTTACCCTACACTCTATACGCTACACTCTATACCCTACACTCTATACCCTACACTCTATACCCTACACTCTATACCCTACACTCTATACCCTACACTCTATACCCTACACTCTACACTCTATACCCTACACTCTATACCCTACACTCTATACCATACACTCTACACTCTATAACCTACACTCTATACCCTACACTCTATACCCTACACTCTATACCATACACTATACACCCTACACTCTAATCCCTACACTCTACACTCTATACCCTACACTCTACACCCTACACTCTACACCCTACACTCTACACCCTACACACTATACCCTATACTCCACACCCTACACTCTATACCATACACTCTACACTTTATACCCTACACTCTATACCCTACACTCTATACCCTACACTCTATACCCTACACTCTATACCCTACACTCTACACTCTATACCCTACACTCTATACACTACACTCTATACACTACACCCTACGCACTATACGCTACACTCTATACCCTACACTCTATACCCTACACTCCATACCCTACACTCAACACTCTATACCCTACACTCTACACCCTACACTCTATACCCTACACTCTACACCCTACACTCTATACCCTACACTCTATACCCTACACTCTATACCCTACACTCTATACCCTACATTCTACACTCTATACCCTCTACACTCTATACCCTACACTCTATAACATACACTCTATACCCTACACTCTATACCATACACTCTACAGCATACACTCTATACCCTACACTCTATACACTACACTCTATACCATACACTCTACACCCTACACTCTAATCCCTACACTCTACACTCTATACCCTACACTCTATACCCTAAACTCTATACCCTAAACTCTACACCCTACACTCTACACCCTACACCCTACACACTATACCCTACACTCTATACCATACACTCTACACCCTACACTCTATACCATACACTCTACACTCTATACCCTACACTCTATACCCTACACTCTATACCCTACACTCTATACCCTACACTCTACACTCTATACCCTACACTATACCCTACACTCTATACACTACACCCTACGCACTATACGCTACACTCTATACCCTACACTCACTCTATACCCTACACTCTATAAAATACACTCTATACCCTACACTCTATACCCTACACTCTATACCCTACACTCTACACCCTACACTCTATACCCTACACTCTATACCCTCTACACTCTATACCCTACACTCTACAGCCTACACTCTATAACATACACTCTATACCCTACACTCTATACCCTACACTCTATACCATACACTACACTCTATACCATACACTCTACAGCATACACTCTATACCCTACACTCTATACCCTACACTCTATACCCTATACCCTACACTCTATACACTACACTCTATACCATACACTCTACACCCTACACTCTACACCCTACACTCTATACCCTACACTCTATACCCTACACTCTACACTCTATACCCTACACTCTATACCCTACACTCTATAACCTACACTCTATAACATACACTACACTCTATACCCTACACTCTATACCCTACACTCTATACCCTACACTCTACACTCTACACCCTACACTCTATACCCTACACTCTACACCCTACACTCTATACCCTACATTCTATACCCTACACTCTATACCCTATACCCTACACTCTACACTCTATACCCTACACTCTATACGCTACACTCTACACCCTACACTCTATACCCTACACTCTACACTCTTTACCCTACACTCTATACCCTACACTCTATACCCTACACTCTATACCCTACACTCTATACCCTACACTCTATACCCTACACTCTACACTCTATACCCTACACTCTATACCCTACACTCTATACCCTACACTCTATACCATACACTCTACACTCTATAACCTACACTCTATACCCTACACTCTATACCCTACACTCTATACCATACACTATACACCCTACACTCTAATCCCTACACTCTACACTCTATACCCTACACTCTACACCCTACACTCTACACTTTATACCCTACACTCTATACCCTACACTCTATACCCTACACTCTATACCCTACACTCTATACCCTACACTCTATACCCTACACTCTACACTCTATACCCTACACTCTATACCATACACTATACACCCTACACTCTAATCCCTACACCCTACACACTATACCCTATACTCTACACCCTACACTCTATACCATACACTCTACACTTTATACCCTACACTCTATACCCTACACTCTATACCCTACACTCTATACCCTACACTCTATACCCTACACTCTATACCCTACACTCTACACTCTATACCCTACACTCTATACACTACACTCTATACACTACACCCTACGCACTAAACGCTACACTCTATACCCTACACTCTATACCCTACACTCCATACCCTACACTCAACACTCTATACCCTACACTCTACACCCTACACTCTATAAACTACACTCTACACCCTACACTCTACACCCTACACTCTATACCCTACACTCTATACCCTACACTCTATACCCTACACTCTATACCCTACATTCTACACTCTATACCCTCTACACTCTATACCCTACACTCTATAACATACACTCTATACCCTACACTCTATACCCTACACTCTATACCATACACTACACTCTATACCATACACTCTACAGCATACACTCTATACCCTACACTCTATACACTACACTCTATACCATACACTCTACACCCTACACTCTAATCCCTACACTCTACACTCTATACCCTACACTCTATACCCTAAACTCTATACCCTAAACTCTACACCCTACACTCTACACCCTACACCCTACACACTATACCCTACACTCTATACCATACACTCTACACCCTACACTCTATACCATACACTCTACACTCTATACCCTACACTCTATACCCTACACTCTATACCCTACACTCTATACCCTACACTCTACACTCTATACCCTACACTATACCCTACACTCTATACACTACACCCTACGCACTATACGCTACACTCTATACCCTACACTCACTCTATACCCTACACTCTATAACATACACTCTATACCCTACACTCTATACCCTACACTCTATACCCTACACTCTATACCCTACACTCTACACTCTATACCCTACACTCTATACCATACACTATACACCCTACACTCTAATCCCTACACCCTACACACTATACCCTATACTCTACACCCTACACTCTATACCATACACTCTACACTTTATACCCTACACTCTATACCCTACACTCTATACCCTACACTCTATACCCTACACTCTATACCCTACACTCTACACTCTATACCCTACACTCTATACACTACACTCTATACACTACACCCTACGCACTAAACGCTACACTCTATACCCTACACTCTATACCCTACACTCCATACCCTACACTCAACACTCTATACCCTACACTCTACACCCTACACTCTATAAACTACACTCTACACCCTACACTCTACACCCTACACTCTATACCCTACACTCTATACCCTACACTCTATACCCTACACTCTATACCCTACATTCTACACTCTATACCCTCTACACTCTATACCCTACACTCTATAACATACACTCTATACCCTACACTCTATACCCTACACTCTATACCATACACTACACTCTATACCATACACTCTACAGCATACACTCTATACCCTACACTCTATACACTACACTCTATACCATACACTCTACACCCTACACTCTAATCCCTACACTCTACACTCTATACCCTACACTCTATACCCTAAACTCTATACCCTAAACTCTACACCCTACACTCTACACCCTACACCCTACACACTATACCCTACACTCTATACCATACACTCTACACCCTACACTCTATACCATACACTCTACACTCTATACCCTACACTCTATACCCTACACTCTATACCCTACACTCTATACCCTACACTCTACACTCTATACCCTACACTATACCCTACACTCTATACACTACACCCTACGCACTATACGCTACACTCTATACCCTACACTCACTCTATACCCTACACTCTATAACATACACTCTATACCCTACACTCTATACCCTACACTCTATACCCTACACTCTACACCCTACACTCTATACCCTACACTCTATACCCTCTACACTCTATACCCTACACTCTACACCCTACACTCTATAACATACACTCTATACCCTACACTCTATACCCTACACTCTATACCATACACTACACTCTATACCATACACTCTACAGCATACACTCTATACCCTACACTCTATACCCTACACTCTATACCCTACACTCTACACTCTATACCCTACACTATACCCTACACTCTATACACTACACCCTACGCACTATACGCTACACTCTATACCCTACACTCACTCTATACCCTACACTCTATAACATACACTCTATACCCTACACTCTATACCCTACACTCTATACCCTACACTCTACACCCTACACTCTATACCCTACACTCTATACCCTCTACACTCTATACCCTACACTCTACACCCTACACTCTATAACATACACTCTATACCCTACACTCTATACCCTACACTCTATACCATACACTACACTCTATACCATACACTCTACAGCATACACTCTATACCCTACACTCTATACCCTACACTCTATACCCTACACTCTATACCCTACACTCTACACTCTATACCCTACACTCTATACCATACACTATACACCCTACACTCTAATCCCTACACCCTACACACTATACCCTATACTCTACACCCTACACTCTATACCATACACTCTACACTTTATACCCTACACTCTATACCCTACACTCTATACCCTACACTCTATACCCTACACTCTATACCCTACACTCTATACCCTACACTCTACACTCTATACCCTACACTCTATACACTACACTCTATACACTACACCCTACGCACTAAACGCTACACTCTATACCCTACACTCTATACCCTACACTCCATACCCTACACTCAACACTCTATACCCTACACTCTACACCCTACACTCTATAAACTACACTCTACACCCTACACTCTACACCCTACACTCTATACCCTACACTCTATACCCTACACTCTATACCCTACACTCTATACCCTACATTCTACACTCTATACCCTCTACACTCTATACCCTACACTCTATAACATACACTCTATACCCTACACTCTATACCCTACACTCTATACCATACACTACACTCTATACCATACACTCTACAGCATACACTCTATACCCTACACTCTATACACTACACTCTATACCATACACTCTACACCCTACACTCTAATCCCTACACTCTACACTCTATACCCTACACTCTATACCCTAAACTCTATACCCTAAACTCTACACCCTACACTCTACACCCTACACCCTACACACTATACCCTACACTCTATACCATACACTCTACACCCTACACTCTATACCATACACTCTACACTCTATACCCTACACTCTATACCCTACACTCTATACCCTACACTCTATACCCTACACTCTACACTCTATACCCTACACTATACCCTACACTCTATACACTACACCCTACGCACTATACGCTACACTCTATACCCTACACTCACTCTATACCCTACACTCTATAACATACACTCTATACCCTACACTCTATACCCTACACTCTATACCCTACACTCTACACCCTACACTCTATACCCTACACTCTATACCCTCTACACTCTATACCCTACACTCTACACCCTACACTCTATAACATACACTCTATACCCTACACTCTATACCCTACACTCTATACCATACACTACACTCTATACCATACACTCTACAGCATACACTCTATACCCTACACTCTATACCCTACACTCTATACCCTACACTCTATACCCTACACTCTACACTCTACACCCTACACTCTATACCCTACAATCTATACCCTACACTCTATACCCTACACTCTATACCCTACACTCTATACCCTGCACTCTACACCCTGCACTCTACACTCTAAACCCTACACCCTACACTCTATACCCTACACTCTATACCCTACACTCTACACTCTATACCCTACACTCTATAGCCTACACTCTATACCCTACAGTATATACCCTACACTCTATACCCTACACTCTACACCTTACACTCTACACTCTATTCCCTACACTCTATACCCTACACTCTATACCCTACACTCTACACTCTATACCCTACACTCTATACCCTACACTCTACACTCTATACCCTACACTCTATACGCCACACTCTATACCCTACACCCTACACCCTACACTCTACACTCTATACCCTACAACCTACACTCTATACCCTACACTCTATATCCTACACTCTATACCCTGCACTCTACACCCTGCACTCTACACCCAACACTCTATACCCTACACTCTACAACCTACACCCTATACCCTACACTCTATAACCTACACTCTACACTCTATACCCTACACTCTATAGCCTACACTCTATACCCTACACTCTATACCCTACACTCTATAGCCTACACTCTATACCCTACACTCTATACCCTACACTCTACACTCTATACCCTACACTCTATACCCTACACTCTATACCATACACTCTACACTCTATAACCTACACTCTATACCCTACACTCTATACCCTACACTCTATACCATACACTATACACCCTACACTCTAATCCCTACACTCTACACTCTATACCCTACACTCTACACCCTACACTCTACACCCTACACTCTACACTTTATACCCTACACTCTATACCCTACACTCTATACCCTACACTCTATACCCTACACTCTATACCCTACACTCTATACCCTACACTCTACACTCTATACCCTACACTCTATACCATACACTATACACCCTACACTCTAATCCCTACACCCTACACACTATACCCTATACTCTACACCCTACACTCTATACCATACACTCTACACTTTATACCCTACACTCTATACCCTACACTCTATACCCTACACTCTATACCCTACACTCTATACCCTACACTCTATACCCTACACTCTACACTCTATACCCTACACTCTATACACTACACTCTATACACTACACCCTACGCACTATACGCTACACTCTATACCCTACACTCAATACCCTACACTCCATACCCTACACTCAACACTCTATACCCTACACTCTACACCCTACACTCTATAAACTACACTCTACACCCTACACTCTACACCCTACACTCTACACCCTACACTCTATACCCTACACTCTATACCCTACACTCTATACAATACATTCTACACTCTATACCCTCTACACTCTATACCCTACACTCTATAACATACACTCTATACCCTACACTCTATACCCTACACTCTATACCATACACTACACTCTATACCATACACTCTACAGCATACACTCTATACCCTACACTCTATACACTACACTCTATACCATACACTCTACACCCTACACTCTAATCCCTACACTCTACACTCTATACCCTACACTCTATACCCTAAACTCTATACCCTAAACTCTACACCCTACACTCTACACCCTACACCCTACACACTATACCCTACACTCTATACCATACACTCTACACCCTACACTCTATACCATACACTCTACACTCTATACCCTACACTCTATACCCTACACTCTATACCCTACACTCTATACCCTACACTCTACACTCTATACCCTACACTATACCCTACACTCTATACACTACACCCTACGCACTATACGCTACACTCTATACCCTACACTCACTCTATACCCTACACTCTATAACATACACTCTATACCCTACACTCTATACCCTACACTCTATACCCTACACTCTACACCCTACACTCTATACCCTACACTCTATACCCTCTACACTCTATACCCTACACTCTACACCCTACACTCTATAACATACACTCTATACCCTACACTCTATACCCTACACTCTATACCATACACTACACTCTATACCATACACTCTACAGCATACACTCTATACCCTACACTCTATACCCTACACTCTATACCCTACACTCTATACCCTACACTCTACACTCTACACCCTACACTCTATACCCTACAATCTATACCCTACAATCTATACCCTACACTCTATACCCTACACTCTATACCCTGCACTCTACACCCTGCACTCTACACTCTAAACCCTACACCCTACACTCTATACCCTACACTCTATACCCTACACTCTACACTCTATACCCTACACTCTATAGCCTACACTCTATACCCTACAGTATATACCCTACACTCTATACCCTACACTCTACACCTTACACTCTACACTCTATTCCCTACACTCTATACCCTACACTCTATACCCTACACTCTACACTCTATACCCTACACTCTATACCCTACACTCTACACTCTATACCCTACACTCTATACGCCACACTCTACACCGTACACCCTACACCCTACACTCTACACTCTATACCCTACACCCTACACTCTATACCCTACACTCTATATCCTACACTCTATACCCTGCACTCTACACCCTGCACTCTACACCCAACACTCTATACCCTACACTCTACAACCTACACTCTATACCCTACACTCTATAACCTACACTCTACACTCTATACCCTACACTCTATAGCCTACACTCTATACCCTACACTCTATACCCTACACTCTATACCATACACTCTATACCCTACACTCTATACCATACACTCTATACCATACACTCTATACCATACACTCTATACCATACACTCTATACCCTAAACTCTACACCCTACACCCTACAATCTACACCCTACACTCTACACCCTACACTCTATACCCTATACCCTACACTCTGTACCCTACACTCTACACTCTATACCCTACACTCTATAGCCTACACTCTATACCCTACAGTATATACCCTACACTCTATACCCTACACTCTACACCTTACACCCTACACTCTATACCCTACACTCTATACCCTACACTCTATACCCTACACTCTACACCCTACACTCTATACCCTACACTCTATACCCTACACGCCACACTCTATACCCTACAGTCTATACCCTACACTCTATACCCTTAACTCTATACCATACACTCTACACTCTACACTCTATACCCTACACTCTATACCCTACACTCTATACCCTACACTCTATACCCTACACTCTATACCCTACACTCTACACCCTACACCCTACAATCTACACCCTACACTCTACACCCTACACTCTATACCCTATACCCTACACTCTATACCCTACACTCTATACCCTACACTCTATACCCTACACTCTACACTCTATACCCTACACTCTATAGCCTACACTTTATACCCTACACTCTATACCCTACACTCTATACCCTACACCCTACACTCTATACCCTACACTCTACACTCTACACTCTATACCCTACACTCTACACCCTGCACTCTGTACCCTACACTCTATACCCTACACTCTATACCCTACACTCTATACCCTACACTCTAAACTCTATACCCTACACTCTATACCCTACACTCTATAACATACACTCTATACCCTACACTCTATACCCTACACTCTATACCATACACTCTACACCATACACTCTACACCATACACTCTATAGCATACACTCTATACCCTACACTATACACTCTATACCCTACACTCTATACCCTACACTCTATACCCTACACTATAAACTCTATACCCTACACTCTACACTTTATACCCTACACTCTATTCCCTACACTCTACAACCTGCACTCTATACCCTACACTCTACACTCTATACCCTACACTCTATACCCTACACTCTATACCCTACACTCTATACCCTACACTCTATACCCTACACTCTATAGCCTACACTCTATACCCTGCACTCTATACCATACACTCTATACCATACACTCTATACCATACACTCTATACCCTACACTCTACACCCTACACTCTACACCCTACACTCTATACCTTACAGTCAATACCCTACACTCTACTCCCTACAATCTACACCATAAACTCTACACCCTACACTCTACACTCTATACCTTACACTCTACACTCTATTCCCTACACTCTATACCCTACACTCTATACCCTACACTCTATACCCTACACTCTATACCCTACACTCTACACCCTACACTCTATACCCTACACTCTATACCCTACACGCCACACTCTATACCCTACAGTCTATACCCTACACTCTATACCCTACACTCTATACCATACACTCTACACTCTACACTCTATACCCTACACTCTATACCCTACACTCTATACCCTACACTCTATACCCTACACTCTATACACTACACTCTACACCCTACACCCTACAATCTACACCCTACACTCTACACCCTACACTCTATACCCTATACCCTACACTCTATACCCTACACTCTATACCCTACACTCTACACTCTATGCCCTACACTCTATAGCCTACACTCTATACCCTACAGTATATACCCTACACTCTATACCCTACACTCTACACCTTACACCCTACACTTATTCCCTACACTCTATACCCTACACTCTATACCCTACACTCTACACTCTTTACCCTACACTCTATACCCTACACTCTATACGCCACACTCTATACCCTACACTGTATACCCTACACTCTACACTCTATACCCTACACTCTACACTCTATACCCTACACTCTATACCCTACACTCTATACCCTACACTCTACACTCTATACCCTACACTCTACACTCTACTCCCTACACTCTACACTCTATACCCTACATGCCACACTCTATAGCCTACAGTCTATACCCTACACTCTATACCATACACTCTACACTCTACACTCTATATCCTACACTCTATACCCTACACCCTACACTTTATACCCTACACTCTATACCCTACACTCTATACCCTACACTCTACACTCTATACCCTACACTCTATACCCTACAATCTATACCATACACTCTACACTCTATAATCTACACTCTATACCCTACACTCTATACCCTACACTCTATACCATACACTATACACCCTACACTCTAATCCCTACACTCTACACTCTATACCCTACACTCTACACCCTACACTCTACACCCTACACTCTACACCCTACACACTATACCCTATACTCTACACCCTACACTCTATACCATACACTCTACACTTTATACCCTACACTCTATACCCTACACTCTATCCCCTACACTCTATACCCTACACTCTATACCCTACACTCTATACCCTACACTCTACACTCTATACCCTACACTCTATACACTACACTCTATACACTACACCCTACGCACTATACGCTACACTCTATACCCTACACTCTATACCCTACACTCCATACCCTACACTCAACACTCTATACCCTACACTCTACACCCTACACTCTATACCCTACACTCTACACCCTACACTCTATACCCTACACTCTATACCCTACACTCTATACCCTACACTCTATACCCTACACTCTATACCCTACATTCTACACTCTATACCCTCTACACTCTATACCCTACACTCTATAACATACACTCTATACCCTACACTCTATACCCTACACTCTATACCATACACTACACTCTATACCATACACTCTACAGCATACACTCTATACCCTACACTCTATACACTACACTCTATACCATACACTCTACACTCTATAACCTACACTCTATACCCTACACTCTATACCATACACTCTACACCCTACACTCTATACCATACACTCTACACTCTATACCCTACACTCTATACCCTACACTCTATACCCTACACTCTATACCCTACACTCTACACTCTATACCCTACACTATACCCTACACTCTATACACTACACCCTACGCACTATACGCTACACTCTATACCCTACACTCACTCTATACCCTACACTCTATAACATACACTCTATACCCTACACTCTATACCCTACACTCTATAACATACACTCTATACCCTACACTCTATACCCTACACTCTATACCATACACTACACTCTATACCATACACTCTACAGCATACACTCTATACCCTACACTCTATACCCTACACTCTATACCCTATACCCTACACTCTATACACTACACTCTATACCATACACTCTACACCCTACACTCTACACCCTACACTCCATACCCTACACTCTATACCCTACACTCTACACTCTATACCCTACACTCTATACCCTACACTCTATAACCTACACTCTATGACATACACTACACTCTATACCCTACACTCTATACCCTACACTCTATACCCTACACTCTATACCCTACACTCTACACTCTATATTCTACACCCTACACTCTATACCCTACAATCTATACCCTACACTCTATACCCTACACTCTATACCCTACACTCTATACCCTGCACTCTACACCCTGCACTCTACACTCTAAACCCTACACCCTACACTCTATACCCTACACTCTATACCCTACACTCTACACTTTATACCCTACACTCTATAGCCTACACTCTATACCCTACAGTATATACCCTACACTCTATACCCTACACTCTACACCTTACACTCTACACTCTATTCCCTACACTCTATACCCTACACTCTATACCCTACACTCTACACTCTATACCCTACACTCTATACCCTACACTCTACACTCTATACCCTACACTCTATACGCCACACTCTATACCCTACACCCTACACCCTACACTCTACACTCTATACCCTACACCCTACACTCTATACCCTACACTCTATATCCTACACTCTATACCCTGCACTCTACACCCTGCACTCTACACCCAACACTCTATACCCTACACTCTACAACCTACACTCTATACCCTACACTCTATAACCTACACTCTACACTCTATACCCTACACTCTATAGCCTACACTCTATACCCTACACTCTACACTCTATACCCTACACTCTATACCATACACTCTATACCCTACACTCTATACCATACACTCTATACCATACACTCTATACCATACACTCTATACCATACACTCTATACCCTACACTCTATACCCTACACTCCACACTCTATACCCTACACTCTACACTCTATACCCTACACTCTACACCCTACACCCTACAATCTACACCCTACACTCTACACCCTACACTCTATACCCTATACCCTACACTCTATACCCTACACTCTACACTCTATACCCTACACTCTATACCCTACAATCTATACCCTACAATCTATACCCTACACTCTATACCCTACACTCTATACCCTGCACTCTACACCCTGCACTCTACACTCTAAACCCTACACCCTACACTCTATACCCTACACTCTATACCCTACACTCTACACTCTATACCCTACACTCTATAGCCTACACTCTATACCCTACAGTATATACCCTACACTCTATACCCTACACTCTACACCTTACACTCTACACTCTATCCCCTACACTCTATACCCTACACTCTATACCCTACACTCTACACTCTATACCCTACACTCTATACCCTACACTCTACACTCTATACCCTACACTCTATACGCCACACTCTACACCCTACACCCTACACCCTACACTCTACACTCTATACCCTACACCCTACACTCTATACCCTACACTCTATATCCTACACTCTATACCCTGCACTCTACACCCTGCACTCTACACCCAACACTCTATACCCTACACTCTACAACCTACACTCTATACCCTACACTCTATAACCTACACTCTACACTCTATACCCTACACTCTATAGCCTACACTCTATACCCTACACTCTATACCCTACACTCTATACCATACACTCTATACCCTACACTCTATACCATACACTCTATACCATACACTCTATACCATACACTCTATACCATACACTCTATACCCTAAACTCTACACCCTACACCCTACAATCTACACCCTACACTCTACACCCTACACTCTATACCCTATACCCTACACTCTGTACCCTACACTCTACACTCTATACCCTACACTCTATAGCCTACACTCTATACCCTACAGTATATACCCTACACTCTATACCCTACACTCTACACCTTACACCCTACACTCTATACCCTACACTCTATACCCTACACTCTATACCCTACACTCTACACCCTACACTCTATACCCTACACTCTATACCCTACACGCCACACTCTATACCCTACAGTCTATACCCTACACTCTATACCCTTAACTCTATACCATACACTCTACACTCTACACTCTATACCCTACACTCTATACCCTACACTCTATACCCTACACTCTATACCCTACACTCTATACCCTACACTCTACACCCTACACCCTACAATCTACACCCTACACTCTACACCCTACACTCTATACCCTATACCCTACACTCTATACCCTACACTCTATACCCTACACTCTATACCCTACACTCTACACTCTATACCCTACACTCTATAGCCTACACTTTATACCCTACACTCTATACCCTACACTCTATACCCTACACCCTACACTCTATACCCTACACTCTACACTCTACACTCTATACCCTACACTCTACACCCTGCACTCTGTACCCTACACTCTATACCCTACACTCTATACCCTACACTCTATACCCTACACTCTAAACTCTATACCCTACACTCTATACCCTACACTCTATAACATACACTCTATACCCTACACTCTATACCCTACACTCTATACCATACACTCTACACCATACACTCTACACCATACACTCTATAGCATACACTCTATACCCTACACTATACACTCTATACCCTACACTCTATACCCTACACTCTATACCCTACACTATAAACTCTATACCCTACACTCTACACTTTATACCCTACACTCTATTCCCTACACTCTACAACCTGCACTCTATACCCTACACTCTACACTCTATACCCTACACTCTATACCCTACACTCTATACCCTACACTCTATACCCTACACTCTATACCCTACACTCTATAGCCTACACTCTATACCCTGCACTCTATACCATACACTCTATACCATACACTCTATACCATACACTCTATACCCTACACTCTACACCCTACACTCTACACCCTACACTCTATACCTTACAGTCAATACCCTACACTCTACTCCCTACAATCTACACCATACACTCTACGCCCTACACTCTACACTCTATACCTTACACTCTACACTCTATTCCCTACACTCTATACCCTACACTCTATACCCTACACTCTATACCCTACACTCTATACCCTACACTCTACACCCTACACTCTATACCCTACACTCTATACCCTACACGCCACACTCTATACCCTACAGTCTATACCCTACACTCTATACCCTACACTCTATACCATACACTCTACACTCTACACTCTATACCCTACACTCTATACCCTACACTCTATACCCTACACTCTATACACTACACTCTACACCCTACACCCTACAATCTACACCCTACACTCTACACCCTACACTCTATACCCTATACCCTACACTCTATACCCTACACTCTATACCCTACACTCTACACTCTATGCCCTACACTCTATAGCCTACACTCTATACCCTACAGTATATACCCTACACTCTATACCCTACACTCTACACCTTACACCCTACACTTATTCCCTACACTCTATACCCTACACTCTATACCCTACACTCTACACTCTATACCCTACACTCTATACCCTACACTCTATACGCCACACTCTATACCCTACACTGTATACCCTACACTCTACACTCTATACCCTACACTCTACACTCTATACCCTACACTCTATACCCTACACTCTATACCCTACACTCTACACTCTATACCCTACACTCTACACTCTACTCCCTACACTCTACACTCTATACCCTACATGCCACACTCTATAGCCTACAGTCTATACCCTACACTCTATACCATACACTCTACACTCTACACTCTATATCCTACACTCTATACCCTACACCCTACACTTTATACCCTACACTCTATACCCTACACTCTATACCCTACACTCTACACTCTATACCCTACACTCTATACCCTACACTCTATACCATACACTCTACACTCTATAATCTACACTCTATACCCTACACTCTATACCCTACACTCTATACCATACACTATACACCCTACACTCTAATCCCTACACTCTACACTCTATACCCTACACTCTACACCCTACACTCTACACCCTACACTCTACACCCTACACACTATACCCTATACTCTACACCCTACACTCTATACCATACACTCTACACTTTATACCCTACACTCTATACCCTACACTCTATCCCCTACACTCTATACCCTACACTCTATACCCTACACTCTATACCCTACACTCTACACTCTATACCCTACACTCTATACACTACACTCTATACACTACACCCTACGCACTATACGCTACACTCTATACCCTACACTCTATACCCTACACTCCATACCCTACACTCAACACTCTATACCCTACACTCTACACCCTACACTCTATACCCTACACTCTACACCCTACACTCTATACCCTACACTCTATACCCTACACTCTATACCCTACACTCTATACCCTACACTCTATACCCTACATTCTACACTCTATACCCTCTACACTCTATACCCTACACTCTATAACATACACTCTATACCCTACACTCTATACCCTACACTCTATACCATACACTACACTCTATACCATACACTCTACAGCATACACTCTATACCCTACACTCTATACACTACACTCTATACCATACACTCTACACTCTATAACCTACACTCTATACCCTACACTCTATACCATACACTCTACACCCTACACTCTATACCATACACTCTACACTCTATACCCTACACTCTATACCCTACACTCTATACCCTACACTCTATACCCTACACTCTACACTCTATACCCTACACTATACCCTACACTCTATACACTACACCCTACGCACTATACGCTACACTCTATACCCTACACTCACTCTATACCCTACACTCTATAACATACACTCTATACCCTACACTCTATACCCTACACTCTATACCCTACACTCTACACCCTACACTCTATACCCTACACTCTATACCCTCTACACTCTATACCCTACACTCTACACACTACACTCTATAACATACACTCTATACCCTACACTCTATACCCTACACTCTATACCATACACTACACTCTATACCATACACTCTACACCCTACACTCTACACCCTACACTCCATACCCTACACTCTATACCCTACACTCTACACTCTATACCCTACACTCTATACCCTACACTCTATAACCTACACTCTATAACATACACTACACTCTATACCCTACACTCTATACCCTACACTCTACACCCTACACTCTATACCCTATACCCTACACTCTATACCCTACACTCTACACTCTATACCCTACACTCTATACCCTACAATCTATACCCTACAATCTATACCCTACACTCTATACCCTACACTTTATACCCTGCACTCTACACCCTGCACTCTACACTCTAAACCCTACACCCTACACTCTATACCCTACACTCTATACCCTACACTCTACACTCTATACCCTACACTCTATAGCCTACACTCTATACCCTACAGTATATACCCTACACTCTATACCCTACACTCTACACCTTACACTCTACACTCTATCCCCTACACTCTATACCCTACACTCTATACCCTACACTCTACACTCTATACCCTACACTCTATACCCTACACTCTACACTCTATACCCTACACTCTATACGCCACACTCTACACCCTACACCCTACACCCTACACTCTACACTCTATACCCTACACCCTACACTCTATACCCTACACTCTATATCCTACACTCTATACCCTGCACTCTACACCCTGCACTCTACACCCAACACTCTATACCCTACACTCTACAACCTACACTCTATACCCTACACTCTATAACCTACACTCTACACTCTATACCCTACACTCTATAGCCTACACTCTATACCCTACACTCTATACCCTACACTCTATACCATACACTCTATACCCTACACTCTATACCATACACTCTATACCATACACTCTATACCATACACTCTATACCATACACTCTATACCCTAAACTCTACACCCTACACCCTACAATCTACACCCTACACTCTACACCCTACACTCTATACCCTATACCCTACACTCTGTACCCTACACTCTACACTCTATACCCTACACTCTATAGCCTACACTCTATACCCTACAGTATATACCCTACACTCTATACCCTACACTCTACACCTTACACCCTACACTCTATACCCTACACTCTATACCCTACACTCTATACCCTACACTCTACACCCTACACTCTATACCCTACACTCTATACCCTACACGCCACACTCTATACCCTACAGTCTATACCCTACACTCTATACCCTTAACTCTATACCATACACTCTACACTCTACACTCTATACCCTACACTCTATACCCTACACTCTATACCCTACACTCTATACCCTACACTCTATACCCTACACTCTACACCCTACACCCTACAATCTACACCCTACACTCTACACCCTACACTCTATACCCTATACCCTACACTCTATACCCTACACTCTATACCCTACACTCTATACCCTACACTCTACACTCTATACCCTACACTCTATAGCCTACACTTTATACCCTACACTCTATACCCTACACTCTATACCCTACACCCTACACTCTATACCCTACACTCTACACTCTACACTCTATACCCTACACTCTACACCCTGCACTCTGTACCCTACACTCTATACCCTACACTCTATACCCTACACTCTATACCCTACACTCTAAACTCTATACCCTACACTCTATACCCTACACTCTATAACATACACTCTATACCCTACACTCTATACCCTACACTCTATACCATACACTCTACACCATACACTCTACACCATACACTCTATAGCATACACTCTATACCCTACACTATACACTCTATACCCTACACTCTATACCCTACACTCCACACCCTACACTCTATACCTTACACTCTATACCCTACACGCTAAACTCTATACCCTACACTCTACACTCTATACCCTACACTCTACACCCTACACCCTACAATCTACACCCTACACTCTACACCCTACACTCTATACCCTATACCCTACACTCTATACCCTACACTCTACACTCTATACCCTACACTCTATAGCCTACACTCTATACCCTACAGTATATACCCTACACTCTATACCCTACACTCTACACCTTACACCCTACACTCTATTCCCTACACTCTATACCCTACACTCTATACCCTACACTCTATACCCTACACTCTATACCCTACACTCTACACTCTATACCCTACACTCTATACCCTACACTTTATACCCTACACTCTATACGCCACACTCTATACCCTACACCCTACACTCTATACCCTACACTCTATACCCTACACTCTACACTCTATACCCTACACTCTACACTCTACTCCCTACACTCTACACTCTATACCCTACACTCTACACTCTATACCCTACACTCTACTCCCTACACTCTACACCCTACACTCTATACCCTACACTCTACACCCTACACTCTATACCCTACACTCTATACCCTACACTCTATACCCTATACCCTACACTCTACACTCTTTACCCTACACTCTATACGCTACACTCTATACCCTACACTCTATACCCTACACTCTATACCCTACACTCTATACCCTACACTCTATACCCTACACTCTATACCCTACACTCTACACTCTATACCCTACACGCTATACCCTACACTCTATACCATACACTCTACACTCTATAACCTACACTCTATACCCTACACTCTATACCCTACACTCTATACCATACACTATACACCCTACACTCTAATCCCTACACTCTACACTCTATACCCTACACTCTACACCCTACACTCTACACCCTACACTCTACACCCTACACACTATACCCTATACTCCACACCCTACACTCTATACCATACACTCTACACTTTATACCCTACACTCTATACCCTACACTCTATACCCTACACTCTATACCCTACACTCTATACCCTACACTCTACACTCTATACCCTACACTCTATACACTACACTCTATACACTACACCCTACGCACTATACGCTACACTCTATACCCTACACTCTATACCCTACACTCCATACCCTACACTCAACACTCTATACCCTACACTCTACACCCTACACTCTATACCCTACACTCTACACCCTACACTCTATACCCTACACTCTATACCCTACACTCTATACCCTACACTCTATACCCTACATTCTACACTCTATACCCTCTACACTCTATACCCTACACTCTATAACATACACTCTATACCCTACACTCTATACCATACACTACACTCTATACCATACACTCTACAGCATACACTCTATACCCTACACTCTATACACTACACTCTATACCATACACTCTACACCCTACACTCTAATCCCTACACTCTACACTCTATACCCTACACTCTATACCCTAAACTCTATACCCTAAACTCTACACCCTACTCTCTACACCCTACACCCTACACACTATACCCTACACTCTATACCATACACTCTACACCCTACACTCTATACCATACACTCTACACTCTATACCCTACACTCTATACCCTACACTCTATACCCTACACTCTATACCCTACACTCTACACTCTATACCCTACACTATACCCTACACTCTATACACTACACCCTACGCACTATACGCTACACTCTATACCCTACACTCACTCTATACCCTACACTCTATAAAATACACTCTATACCCTACACTCTATACCCTACACTCTATACCCTACACTCTACACCCTACACTCTATACCCTACACTCTATACCCTCTACACTCTATACCCTACACTCTACAGCCTACACTCTATAACATACACTCTATACCCTACACTCTATACCCTACACTCTATACCATACACTACACTCTATACCATACACTCTACAGCATACACTCTATACCCTACACTCTATACCCTACACTCTATACCCTATACCCTACACTCTATACACTACACTCTATACCATACACTCTACACCCTACACTCTACACCCTACACTCTATACCCTACACTCTATACCCTACACTCTACACTCTATACCCTACACTCTATACCCTACACTCTATAACCTACACTCTATAACATACACTACACTCTATACCCTACACTCTATACCCTACACTCTATACCCTACACTCTACACTCTACACCCTACACTCTATACCCTACACTCTACACCCTACACTCTATACCCTACATTCTATACCCTACACTCTATACCCTATACCCTACACTCTACACTCTATACCCTACACTCTATACGCTACACTCTACACCCTACACTCTATACCCTACACTCTACACTCTTTACCCTACACTCTATACCCTACACTCTATACCCTACACTCTATACCCTACACTCTATACCCTACACTCTATACCCTACACTCTACACTCTATACCCTACACTCTATACCCTACACTCTATACCCTACACTCTATACCATACACTATACACCCTACACTCTAATCCCTACACTCTACACTCTATACCCTACACTCTACACCCTACACTCTACACTTTATACCCTACACTCTATACCCTACACTCTATACCCTACACTCTATACCCTACACTCTATACCCTACACTCTATACCCTACACTCTACACTCTATACCCTACACTCTATACCATACACTATACACCCTACACTCTAATCCCTACACCCTACACACTATACCCTATACTCTACACCCTACACTCTATACCATACACTCTACACTTTATACCCTACACTCTATACCCTACACTCTATACCCTACACTCTATACCCTACACTCTATACCCTACACTCTATACCCTACACTCTACACTCTATACCCTACACTCTATACACTACACTCTATACACTACACCCTACGCACTATACGCTACACTCTATACCCTACACTCTATACCCTACACTCCATACCCTACACTCAACACTCTATACCCTACACTCTACACCCTACACTCTATAAACTACACTCTACACCCTACACTCTACACCCTACACTCTATACCCTACACTCTATACCCTACACTCTATACCCTACACTCTATACCCTACATTCTACACTCTATACCCTCTACACTCTATACCCTACACTCTATAACATACACTCTATACCCTACACTCTATACCCTACACTCTATACCATACACTACACTCTATACCATACACTCTACAGCATACACTCTATACCCTACACTCTATACACTACACTCTATACCATACACTCTACACCCTACACTCTAATCCCTACACTCTACACTCTATACCCTACACTCTATACCCTAAACTCTATACCCTAAACTCTACACCCTACACTCTACACCCTACGCCCTACACACTATACCCTACACTCTATACCATACACTCTACACCCTACACTCTATACCATACACTCTACACTCTATACCCTACACTCTATACCCTACACTCTATACCCTACACTCTATACCCTACACTCTACACTCTATACCCTACACTATACCCTACACTCTATACACTACACCCTACGCACTATACGCTACACTCTATACCCTACACTCACTCTATACCCTACACTCTATAACATACACTCTATACCCTACACTCTATACCCTACACTCTATACCCTACACTCTACACCCTACACTCTATACCCTACACTCTATACCCTCTACACTCTATACCCTACACTCTACACCCTACACTCTATAACATACACTCTATACCCTACACTCTATACCCTACACTCTATACCATACACTACACTCTATACCATACACTCTACAGCATACACTCTATACCCTACACTCTATACCCTACACTCTATACCCTACACTCTATACCCTACACTCTACACTCTACACCCTACACTCTATACCCTACAATCTATACCCTACACTCTATACCCTACACTCTATACCCTACACTCTATACCCTGCACTCTACACCCTGCACTCTACACTCTAAACCCTACACCCTACACTCTATACCCTACACTCTATACCCTACACTCTACACTCTATACCCTACACTCTATAGCCTACACTCTATACCCTACAGTATATACCCTACACTCTATACCCTACACTCTACACCTTACACTCTACACTCTATTCCCTACACTCTATACCCTACACTCTATACCCTACACTCTACACTCTATACCCTACACTCTATACCCTACACTCTACACTCTATACCCTACACTCTATACGCCACACTCTATACCCTACACCCTACACCCTACACTCTACACTCTATACCCTACACCCTACACTCTATACCCTACACTCTATATCCTACACTCTATACCCTGCACTCTACACCCTGCACTCTACACCCAACACTCTATACCCTACACTCTACAACCTACACCCTATACCCTACACTCTATAACCTACACTCTACACTCTATACCCTACACTCTATAGCCTACACTCTATACTCTACACTCTATAACCTACACTCTATGGCCTACACTCTATACCCTACACTCTATACCCTACACTCTACACTCTATACCCTACACTCTATACCCTACACTCTATACCCTACACTCTATACCATATACTCTACACTCTATAACCTACACTCTATACCCTACACTCTATACCCTACACTCTATACCATACACTATACACCCTACACTCTAATCCCTACACTCTACACTCTATACCTTACACTCTACACCCTACACTCTACACCCTACACTCTACACTTTATACCCTACACTCTATACCCTACACTCTATACCCTACACTCTATACCCTACACTCTATACCCTACACTCTATACCCTACACTCTACACTCTATACCCTACACTCTATACCATACACTATACACCCTACACTCTAATCCCTACACCCTACACACTATACCCTATACTCTACACCCTACACTCTATACCATACACTCTACACTTTATACCCTACACTCTATACCCTACACTCTATACCCTACACTCTATACCCTACACTCTATACCCTACACTCTATACCCTACACTCTACACTCTATACCCTACACTCTATACACTACACTCTATACACTACACCCTACGCACTATACGCTACACTCTATACCCTACACTCTATACCCTACACTCCATACCCTACACTCAACACTCTATACCCTACACTCTACACCCTACACTCTATAAACTACACTCTACACCCTACACTCTACACCCTACACTCTATACCCTACACTCTATACCCTACACTCTATACCCTACACTCTATACCCTACATTCTACACTCTATACCCTCTACACTCTATACCCTACACTCTATAACATACACTCTATACCCTACACTCTATACCCTACACTCTATACCATACACTACACTCTATACCATACACTCTACAGCATACACTCTATACCCTACACTCTATACACTACACTCTATACCATACACTCTACACCCTACACTCTAATCCCTACACTCTACACTCTATACCCTACACTCTATACCCTAAACTCTATACCCTAAACTCTACACCCTACACTCTACACCCTACACCCTACACACTATACCCTACACTCTATACCATACACTCTACACCCTACACTCTATACCATACACTCTACACTCTATACCCTACACTCTATACCCTACACTCTATACCCTACACTCTATACCCTACACTCTACACTCTATACCCTACACTATACCCTACACTCTATACACTACACCCTACGCACTATACGCTACACTCTATACCCTACACTCACTCTATACCCTACACTCTATAACATACACTCTATACCCTACACTCTATACCCTACACTCTATACCCTACACTCTACACCCTACACTCTATACCCTACACTCTATACCCTCTACACTCTATACCCTACACTCTACACCCTACACTCTATAACATACACTCTATACCCTACACTCTATACCCTACACTCTATACCATACACTACACTCTATACCATACACTCTACAGCATACACTCTATACCCTACACTCTATACCCTACACTCTATACCCTACACTCTATACCCTACACTCTACACTCTACACCCTACACTCTATACCCTACAATCTATACCCTACACTCTATACCCTACACTCTATACCCTACACTCTATACCCTGCACTCTACACCCTGCACTCTACACTCTAAACCCTACACCCTACACTCTATACCCTACACTCTATACCCTACACTCTACACTCTATACCCTACACTCTATAGCCTACACTCTATACCCTACAGTATATACCCTACACTCTATACCCTACACTCTACACCTTACACTCTACACTCTATTCCCTACACTCTATACCCTACACTCTATACCCTACACTCTACACTCTATACCCTACACTCTATACCCTACACTCTACACTCTATACCCTACACTCTATACGCCACACTCTATACCCTACACCCTACACCCTACACTCTACACTCTATACCCTACACCCTACACTCTATACCCTACACTCTATATCCTACACTCTATACCCTGCACTCTACACCCTGCACTCTACACCCAACACTCTATACCCTACACTCTACAACCTACACTCTATACCCTACACTCTATAACCTACACTCTACACTCTATACCCTACACTCTATAGCCTACACTCTATACCCTACACTCTATACCCTACACTCTATACCATACACTCTATACCCTACACTCTATACCATACACTCTATACCATACACTCTATACCATACACTCTATACCATACACTCTATACCCTAAACTCTACACCCTACACCCTACAATCTACACCCTACACTCTACACCCTACACTCTATACCCTATACCCTACACTCTATACCCTACACTCTACACTCTATACCCTACACTCTATAGCCTACACTCTATACCCTACAGTATATACCCTACACTCTATACCCTACACTCTACACCTTACACCCTACACTCTATACCCTACACTCTATACCCTACACTCTATACCCTACACTCTACACCCTACACTCTATACCCTACACTCTATACCCTACACGCCACACTCTATACCCTACAGTCTATACCCTACACTCTATACCCTTAACTCTATACCATACACTCTACACTCTACACTCTATACCCTACACTCTATACCCTACACTCTATACCCTACACTCTATACCCTACACTCTATACCCTACACTCTACACCCTACACCCTACAATCTACACCCTACACTCTACACCCTACACTCTATACCCTATACCCTACACTCTATACCCTACACTCTATACCCTACACTCTATACCCTACACTCTACACTCTATACCCTACACTCTATAGCCTACACTTTATACCCTACACTCTATACCCTACACTCTATACCCTACACCCTACACTCTATACCCTACACTCTACACTCTACACTCTATACCCTACACTCTACACCCTGCACTCTGTACCCTACACTCTATACCCTACACTCTATACCCTACACTCTATACCCTACACTCTAAACTCTATACCCTACACTCTATACCCTACACTCTATAACATACACTCTATACCCTACACTCTATACCCTACACTCTATACCATACACTCTACACCATACACTCTACACCATACACTCTATAGCATACACTCTATACCCTACACTATACACTCTATACCCTACACTCTATACCCTACACTCTATACCCTACACTATAAACTCTATACCCTACACTCTACACTTTATACCCTACACTCTATACCCTACACTCTACAACCTGCACTCTATACCCTACACTCTACACTCTATACCCTACACTCTATACCCTACACTCTATACTTTACACTCTATACCCTACACTCTATACCCTACACTCTATAGCCTACACTCTATACCCTGCACTCTATACCATACACTCTATACCATACACTCTATACCATACACTCTATACCCTACACTCTACACCCTACACTCTACACCCTACACTCTATACCTTACAGTCAATACCCTACACTCTACTCCCTACAATCTACACCATACACTCTACACCCTACACTCTACACTCTATACCTTACACTCTACACTCTATTCCCTACACTCTATACCCTACACTCTATACCCTACACTCTATACCCTACACTCTATACCCTACACTCTACACCCTACACTCTATACCCTACACTCTATACCCTACACGCCACACTCTATACCCTACAGTCTATACCCTACACTCTATACCCTACACTCTATACCATACACTCTACACTCTACACTCTATACCCTACACTCTATACCCTACACTCTATACCCTACACTCTATACCCTACACTCTATACACTACACTCTACACCCTACACCCTACAATCTACACCCTACACTCTACACCCTACACTCTATACCCTATACCCTACACTCTATACCCTACACTCTATACCCTACACTCTATACCCTACACTCTATACCCTACACTCTATACACTACACTCTACACCCTACACCCTACAATCTACACCCTACACTCTATACCCTACACTCTATACCCTACACTCTACACTCTATACCCTACACTCTACACTCTACTCCCTACACTCTACACTCTATACCCTACACTCTACACTCTATACCCTACACTCTACTCCCTACACTCTACACCCTACACTCTATACCCTACACTCTACACCCTACACTCTATACCCTACACTCTATACCCTACACTCTATACCCTATACCCTACACTCTACACTCTTTACCCTACACTCTATACGCTACACTCTATACCCTACACTCTATACCCTACACTCTATACCCTACACTCTATACCCTACACTCTATACCCTACACTCTACACTCTATACCCTACACGCTATACCCTACACTCTATACCATACACTCTACACTCTATAACCTACACTCTATACCCTACACTCTATACCCTACACTCTATACCATACACTATACACCCTACACTCTAATCCCTACACTCTACACTCTATACCCTACACTCTACACCCTACACTCTACACCCTACACTCTACACCCTACACACTATACCCTATACTCCACACCCTACACTCTATACCATACACTCTACACTTTATACCCTACACTCTATACCCTACACTCTATACCCTACACTCTATACCCTACACTCTATACCCTACACTCTACACTCTATACCCTACACTCTATACACTACACTCTATACACTACACCCTACGCACTATACGCTACACTCTATACCCTACACTCTATACCCTACACTCCATACCCTACACTCAACACTCTATACCCTACACTCTACACCCTACACTCTATACCCTACACTCTACACCCTACACTCTATACCCTACACTCTATACCCTACACTCTATACCCTACACTCTATACCCTACATTCTACACTCTATACCCTCTACACTCTATACCCTACACTCTATAACATACACTCTATACCCTACACTCTATACCATACACTACACTCTATACCATACACTCTACAGCATACACTCTATACCCTACACTCTATACACTACACTCTATACCATACACTCTACACCCTACACTCTAATCCCTACACTCTACACTCTATACCCTACACTCTATACCCTAAACTCTATACCCTAAACTCTACACCCTACACTCTACACCCTACACCCTACACACTATACCCTACACTCTATACCATACACTCTACACCCTACACTCTATACCATACACTCTACACTCTATACCCTACACTCTATACCCTACACTCTATACCCTACACTCTATACCCTACACTCTACACTCTATACCCTACACTATACCCTACACTCTATACACTACACCCTACGCACTATACGCTACACTCTATACCCTACACTCACTCTATACCCTACACTCTATAAAATACACTCTATACCCTACACTCTATACCCTACACTCTATACCCTACACTCTACACCCTACACTCTATACCCTACACTCTATACCCTCTACACTCTATACCCTACACTCTACAGCCTACACTCTATAACATACACTCTATACCCTACACTCTATACCCTACACTCTATACCATACACTACACTCTATACCATACACTCTACAGCATACACTCTATACCCTACACTCTATACCCTACACTCTATACCCTATACCCTACACTCTATACACTACACTCTATACCATACACTCTACACCCTACACTCTACACCCTACACTCTATACCCTACACTCTATACCCTACACTCTACACTCTATACCCTACACTCTATACCCTACACTCTATAACCTACACTCTATAACATACACTACACTCTATACCCTACACTCTATACCCTACACTCTATACCCTACACTCTACACTCTACACCCTACACTCTATACCCTACACTCTACACCCTACACTCTATACCCTACATTCTATACCCTACACTCTATACCCTATACCCTACACTCTACACTCTATACCCTACACTCTATACGCTACACTCTACACCCTACACTCTATACCCTACACTCTACACTCTTTACCCTACACTCTATACCCTACACTCTATACCCTACACTCTACACTCTATACCCTACACTCTATACCCTACACTCTATACCCTACACTCTATACCATACACTATACACCCTACACTCTAATCCCTACACTCTACACTCTATACCCTACACTCTACACCCTACACTCTACACTTTATACCCTACACTCTATACCCTACACTCTATACCCTACACTCTATACCCTACACTCTATACCCTACACTCTATACCCTACACTCTACACTCTATACCCTACACTCTATACCATACACTATACACCCTACACTCTAATCCCTACACCCTACACACTATACCCTATACTCTACACCCTACACTCTATACCATACACTCTACACTTTATACCCTACACTCTATACCCTACACTCTATACCCTACACTCTATACCCTACACTCTATACCCTACACTCTATACCCTACACTCTATACCCTACACTCTACACTCTATACCCTACACTCTATACACTACACTCTATACACTACACCCTACGCACTATACGCTACACTCTATACCCTACACTCTATACCCTACACTCCATACCATACACTCAACACTCTATACCCTACACTCTACACCCTACACTCTATAAACTACACTCTACACCCTACACTCTACACCCTACACTCTATACCCTACACTCTATACCCTACACTCTATACCCTACACTCTATACCCTACATTCTACACTCTATACCCTCTACACTCTATACCCTACACTCTATAACATACACTCTATACCCTACACTCTATACCCTACACTCTATACCATACACTACACTCTATACCATACACTCTACAGCATACACTCTATACCCTACACTCTATACACTACACTCTATACCATACACTCTACACCCTACACTCTAATCCCTACACTCTACACTCTATACCCTACACTCTATACCCTAAACTCTATACCCTAAACTCTACACCCTACACTCTACACCCTACACCCTACACACTATACCCTACACTCTATACCATACACTCTACACCCTACACTCTATACCATACACTCTACACTCTATACCCTACACTCTATACCCTACACTCTATACCCTACACTCTATACCCTACACTCTACACTCTATACCCTACACTATACCCTACACTCTATACACTACACCCTACGCACTATACGCTACACTCTATACCCTACACTCACTCTATACCCTACACTCTATAACATACACTCTATACCCTACACTCTATACCCTACACTCTATACCCTACACTCTACACCCTACACTCTATACCCTACACTCTATACCCTCTACACTCTATACCCTACACTCTACACCCTACACTCTATAACATACACTCTATACCCTACACTCTATACCCTACACTCTATACCATACACTACACTCTATACCATACACTCTACAGCATACACTCTATACCCTACACTCTATACCCTACACTCTATACCCTACACTCTATACCCTACACTCTACACTCTACACCCTACACTCTATACCCTACAATCTATACCCTACACTCTATACCCTACACTCTATACCCTACACTCTATACCCTGCACTCTACACCCTGCACTCTACACTCTAAACCCTACACCCTACACTCTATACCCTACACTCTATACCCTACACTCTACACTCTATACCCTACACTCTATAGCCTACACTCTATACCCTACAGTATATACCCTACACTCTATACCCTACACTCTACACCTTACACTCTACACTCTATTCCCTACACTCTATACCCTACACTCTATACCCTACACTCTACACTCTATACCCTACACTCTATACCCTACACTCTACACTCTATACCCTACACTCTATACGCCACACTCTATACCCTACACCCTACACCCTACACTCTACACTCTATACCCTACACCCTACACTCTATACCCTACACTCTATATCCTACACTCTATACCCTGCACTCTACACCCTGCACTCTACACCCAACACTCTATACCCTACACTCTACAACCTACACCCTATACCCTGCACTCTATAACCTACACTCTACACTCTATACCCTACACTCTATAGCCTACACTCTATACCCTACACTCTATACCCTACACTCTATAGCCTACACTCTATACCCTACACTCTATACCCTACACTCTACACTCTATACCCTACACTCTATACCCTACACTCTATACCCTACACTCTATACCATACACTCTACACTCTATAACCTACACTCTATACCCTACACTCTATACCCTACACTCTATACCATACACTATACACCCTACACTCTAATCCCTACACTCTACACTCTATACCTTACACTCTACACCCTACACTCTACACCCTACACTCTACACTTTATACCCTACACTCTATACCCTACACTCTATACCCTACACTCTATACCCTACACTCTATACCCTACACTCTATACCCTACACTCTACACTCTATACCCTACACTCTATACCATACACTATACACCCTACACTCTAATCCCTACACCCTACACACTATACCCTATACTCTACACCCTACACTCTATACCATACACTCTACACTTTATACCCTACACTCTATACCCTACACTCTATACCCTACACTCTATACCCTACACTCTATACCCTACACTCTATACCCTACACTCTACACTCTATACCCTACACTCTATACACTACACTCTATACACTACACCCTACGCACTATACGCTACACTCTATACCCTACACTCTATACCCTACACTCCATACCCTACACTCAACACTCTATACCCTACACTCTACACCCTACACTCTATAAACTACACTCTACACCCTACACTCTACACCCTACACTCTATACCCTACACTCTATACCCTACACTCTATACCCTACACTCTATACCCTACATTCTACACTCTATACCCTCTACACTCTATACCCTACACTCTATAACATACACTCTATACCCTACACTCTATACCCTACACTCTATACCATACACTACACTCTATACCATACACTCTACAGCATACACTCTATACCCTACACTCTATACACTACACTCTATACCATACACTCTACACCCTACACTCTAATCCCTACACTCTACACTCTATACCCTACACTCTATACCCTAAACTCTATACCCTAAACTCTACACCCTACACTCTACACCCTACACCCTACACACTATACCCTACACTCTATACCATACACTCTACACCCTACACTCTATACCATACACTCTACACTCTATACCCTACACTCTATACCCTACACTCTATACCCTACACTCTATACCCTACACTCTACACTCTATACCCTACACTATACCCTACACTCTATACACTACACCCTACGCACTATACGCTACACTCTATACCCTACACTCACTCTATACCCTACACTCTATAACATACACTCTATACCCTACACTCTATACCCTACACTCTATACCCTACACTCTACACCCTACACTCTATACCCTACACTCTATACCCTCTACACTCTATACCCTACACTCTACACCCTACACTCTATAACATACACTCTATACCCTACACTCTATACCCTACACTCTATACCATACACTACACTCTATACCATACACTCTACAGCATACACTCTATACCCTACACTCTATACCCTACACTCTATACCCTACACTCTATACCCTACACTCTACACTCTACACCCTACACTCTATACCCTACAATCTATACCCTACACTCTATACCCTACACTCTATACCCTACACTCTATACCCTGCACTCTACACCCTGCACTCTACACTCTAAACCCTACACCCTACACTCTATACCCTACACTCTATACCCTACACTCTACACTCTATACCCTACACTCTATAGCCTACACTCTATACCCTACAGTATATACCCTACACTCTATACCCTACACTCTACACCTTACACTCTACACTCTATTCCCTACACTCTATACCCTACACTCTATACCCTACACTCTACACTCTATACCCTACACTCTATACCCTACACTCTACACTCTATACCCTACACTCTATACGCCACACTCTATACCCTACACCCTACACCCTACACTCTACACTCTATACCCTACACCCTACACTCTATACCCTACACTCTATATCCTACACTCTATACCCTGCACTCTACACCCTGCACTCTACACCCAACACTCTATACCCTACACTCTACAACCTACACTCTATACCCTACACTCTATAACCTACACTCTACACTCTATACCCTACACTCTATAGCCTACACTCTATACCCTACACTCTATACCCTACACTCTATACCATACACTCTATACCCTACACTCTATACCATACACTCTATACCATACACTCTATACCATACACTCTATACCATACACTCTATACCCTAAACTCTACACCCTACACCCTACAATCTACACCCTACACTCTACACCCTACACTCTATACCCTATACCCTACACTCTATACCCTACACTCTACACTCTATACCCTACACTCTATAGCCTACACTCTATACCCTGCAGTATATACCCTACACTCTATACCCTACACTCTACACCTTACACCCTACACTCTATACCCTACACTCTATACCCTACACTCTATACCCTACACTCTACACCCTACACTCTATACCCTACACTCTATACCCTACACGCCACACTCTATACCCTACAGTCTATACCCTACACTCTATACCCTTAACTCTATACCATACACTCTACACTCTACACTCTATACCCTACACTCTATACCCTACACTCTATACCCTACACTCTATACCCTACACTCTATACCCTACACTCTACACCCTACACCCTACAATCTACACCCTACACTCTACACCCTACACTCTATACCCTATACCCTACACTCTATACCCTACACTCTATACCCTACACTCTATACCCTACACTCTACACTCTATACCCTACACTCTATAGCCTACACTTTATACCCTACACTCTATACCCTACACTCTATACCCTACACCCTACACTCTATACCCTACACTCTACACTCTACACTCTATACCCTACACTCTACACCCTGCACTCTGTACCCTACACTCTATACCCTACACTCTATACCCTACACTCTATACCCTACACTCTAAACTCTATACCCTACACTCTATACCCTACACTCTATAACATACACTCTATACCCTACACTCTATACCCTACACTCTATACCATACACTCTACACCATACACTCTACACCATACACTCTATAGCATACACTCTATACCCTACACTATACACTCTATACCCTACACTCTATACCCTACACTCTATACCCTACACTATAAACTCTATACCCTACACTCTACACTTTATACCCTACACTCTATACCCTACACTCTACAACCTGCACTCTATACCCTACACTCTACACTCTATACCCTACACTCTATACCCTACACTCTATACCCTACACTCTATACCCTACACTCTATAGCCTACACTCTATACCCTGCACTCTATACCATACACTCTATACCATACACTCTATACCATACACTCTATACCCTACACTCTACACCCTACACTCTACACCCTACACTCTATACCTTACAGTCAATACCCTACACTCTACTCCCTACAATCTACACCATACACTCTACACCCTACACTCTACACTCTATACCTTACACTCTACACTCTATTCCCTACACTCTATACCCTACACTCTATACCCTACACTCTATACCCTACACTCTATACCCTACACTCTACACCCTACACTCTATACCCTACACTCTATACCCTACACGCCACACTCTATACCCTACAGTCTATACCCTACACTCTATACCCTACACTCTATACCATACACTCTACACTCTACACTCTATACCCTACACTCTATACCCTACACTCTATACCCTACACTCTATACCCTACACTCTATACACTACACTCTACACCCTACACCCTACAATCTACACCCTACACTCTACACCCTACACTCTATACCCTATACCCTACACTCTATACCCTACACTCTATACCCTACACTCTACACTCTATGCCCTACACTCTATAGCCTACACTCTATACCCTACAGTATATACCCTACACTCTATACCCTACACTCTACACCTTACACCCTACACTTATTCCCTACACTCTATACCCTACACTCTATACCCTACACTCTACACTCTATACCCTACACTCTATACCCTACACTCTATACGCCACACTCTATACCCTACACTGTATACCCTACACTCTACACTCTATACCCTACACTCTACACTCTATACCCTACACTCTATACCCTACACTCTATACCCTACACTCTACACTCTATACCCTACACTCTACACTCTACTCCCTACACTCTACACTCTATACCCTACATGCCACACTCTATAGCCTACAGTCTATACCCTACACTCTATACCATACACTCTACACTCTACACTCTATATCCTACACTCTATACCCTACACCCTACACTTTATACCCTACACTCTATACCCTACACTCTATACCCTACACTCTACACTCTATACCCTACACTCTATACCCTACACTCTATACCATACACTCTACACTCTATAACCTACACTCTATACCCTACACTCTATACCCTACACTCTATACCATACACTATACACCCTACACTCTAATCCCTACACTCTACACTCTATACCCTACACTCTACACCCTACACCCTACACTCTACACCCTACACACTATACCCTATACTCTACACCCTACACTCTATACCATACACTCTACACTTTATACCCTACACTCTATACCCTACACTCTATCCCCTACACTCTATACCCTACACTCTATACCCTACACTCTATACCCTACACTCTACACTCTATACCCTACACTCTATACACTACACTCTATACACTACACCCTACGCACTATACGCTACACTCTATACCCTACACTCTATACCCTACACTCCATACCCTACACTCAACACTCTATACCCTACACTCTACACCCTACACTCTATACCCTACACTCTACACCCTACACTCTATACCCTACACTCTATACCCTACACTCTATACCCTACACTCTATACCCTACACTCTATACCCTACACTCTACACTCTATACCCTACACTCTATACCCTACACTCTATACGCCACACTCTATACCCTACACTGTATACCCTACACTCTACACTCTATACCCTACACTCTACACTCTATACCCTACACTCTATACCCTACACTCTATACCCTACACTCTACACTCTATACCCTACACTCTACACTCTACTCCCTACACTCTACACTCTATACCCTACATGCCACACTCTATAGCCTACAGTCTATACCCTACACTCTATACCATACACTCTACACTCTACACTCTATATCCTACACTCTATACCCTACACCCTACACTTTATACCCTACACTCTATACCCTACACTCTATACCCTACACTCTACACTCTATACCCTACACTCTATACCCTACACTCTATACCATACACTCTACACTCTATAACCTACACTCTATACCCTACACTCTATACCCTACACTCTATACCATACACTATACACCCTACACTCTAATCCCTACACTCTACACTCTATACCCTACACTCTACACCCTACACCCTACACTCTACACCCTACACACTATACCCTATACTCTACACCCTACACTCTATACCATACACTCTACACTTTATACCCTACACTCTATACCCTACACTCTATCCCCTACACTCTATACCCTACACTCTATACCCTACACTCTATACCCTACACTCTACACTCTATACCCTACACTCTATACACTACACTCTATACACTACACCCTACGCACTATACGCTACACTCTATACCCTACACTCTATACCCTACACTCCATACCCTACACTCAACACTCTATACCCTACACTCTACACCCTACACTCTATACCCTACACTCTACACCCTACACTCTATACCCTACACTCTATACCCTACACTCTATACCCTACACTCTATACCCTACACTCTATACCCTACATTCTACACTCTATACCCTCTACACTCTATACCCTACACTCTATAACATACACTCTATACCCTACACTCTATACCCTACACTCTATACCATACACTACACTCTATACCATACACTCTACAGCATACACTCTATACCCTACACTCTATACACTACACTCTATACCATACACTCTACACTCTATAACCTACACTCTATACCCTACACTCTATACCATACACTCTACACCCTACACTCTATACCATACACTCTACACTCTATACCCTACACTCTATACCCTACACTCTATACCCTACACTCTATACCCTACACTCTACACTCTATACCCTACACTATACCCTACACTCTATACACTACACCCTACGCACTATACGCTACACTCTATACCCTACACTCACTCTATACCCTACACTCTATAACATACACTCTATACCCTACACTCTATACCTTACACTCTATACCCTACACTCTACACCCTACACTCTATACCCTACACTCTATACCCTCTACACTCTATACCCTACACTCTACACACTACACTCTATAACATACACTCTATACCCTACACTCTATACCCTACACTCTATACCATACACTACACTCTATACCATACACTCTACAGCATACACTCTATACCCTACACTCTATACCCTACACTCTATACCCTATACCCTACACTCTATACACTACACTCTATACCATACACTCTACACCCTACACTCTACACCCTACACTCCATACCCTACACTCTACACTCTATACCCTACACTCTATACCCTACACTCTATAACCTACACTCTATAACATACACTACACTCTATACCCTACACTCTATACCCTACACTCTATACCCTACACTCTATACCCTACACTCTACACTCTATACCCTACACCCTACACTCTATACCCTACAATCTATACCCTACACTCTATACCCAACACTCTATACCCTACATAATGTCTATTTTCGGCCTTACTAACTATGTTACATTATACAATTATTAGGTTCTGTAGAAGGACGTAGATCTGGGTATTTATTATGATGGAATATAGGCTGAACTGGATGGACAAATGTCTATTTTCGGCCTTACTAACTATGTTACTATGTTACACTCTATACCCTGCACTCTACACCCTGCACTCTACACTCTAAACCCTACACCCTACACTCTATACCCTACACTCTATACCCTACACTCTACACTTTATACCCTACACTCTATAGCCTACACTCTATACCCTACAGTATATACCCTACACTCTATACCCTACACTCTACACCTTACACTCTACACTCTATTCCCTACACTCTATACCCTACACTCTATACCCTACACTCTACACTCTATACCCTACACTCTATACCCTACACTCTACACTCTATACCCTACACTCTATACGCCACACTCTATACCCTACACCCTACACCCTACACTCTACACTCTATACCCTACACCCTACACTCTATACCCTACACTATATATCCTACACTCTATACCCTGCACTCTACACCCTGCACTCTACACCCAACACTCTATACCCTACACTCTACAACCTACACTCTATACCCTACACTCTATAACCTACACTCTACACTCTATACCCTACACTCTATAGCCTACACTCTATACCCTACACTCTACACTCTATACCCTACACTCTATACCATACACTCTATACCCTACACTCTATACCATACACTCTATACCATACACTCTATACCATACACTCTATACCATACACTCTATACCCTACACTCTATACCCTACACTCCACACCCTACACTCTATACCTTACACTCTATACCCTACACGCTAAACTCTATACCCTACACTCTACACTCTATACCCTACACTCTACACCCTACACCCTACAATCTACACCCTACACTCTACACCCTACACTCTATACCCTATACCCTACACTCTATACCCTACACTCTACACTCTATACCCTACACTCTATAGCCTACACTCTATACCCTACAGTATATACCCTACACTCTATACCCTACACTCTACACCTTACACCCTACACTCTATTCCCTACACTCTATACCCTACACTCTATACCCTACACTCTATACCCTACACTCTATACCCTACACTCTACACTCTATACCCTACACTCTATACCCTACACTTTATACCCTACACTCTATACGCCACACTCTATACCCTACACCCTACACTCTATACCCTACACTCTATACCCTACACTCTACACTCTATACCCTACACTCTACACTCTACTCCCTACACTCTACACTCTATACCCTACACTCTACACTCTATACCCTACACTCTACTCCCTACACTCTACACCCTACACTCTATACCCTACACTCTACACCCTACACTCTATACCCTACACTCTATACCCTACACTCTATACCCTATACCCTACACTCTACACTCTTTACCCTACACTCTATACGCTACACTCTATACCCTACACTCTATACCCTACACTCTATACCCTACACTCTATACCCTACACTCTATACCCTACACTCTACACTCTATACCCTACACTCTATACCCTACACTCTATACCATACACTCTACACTCTATAACCTACACTCTATACCCTACACTCTATACCCTACACTCTATACCATACACTATACACCCTACACTCTAATCCCTACACTCTACACTCTATACCCTACACTCTACACCCTACACTCTACACCCTACACTCTACACCCTACACACTATACCCTATACTCCACACCCTACACTCTATACCATACACTCTACACTTTATACCCTACACTCTATACCCTACACTCTATACCCTACACTCTATACCCTACACTCTATACCCTACACTCTACACTCTATACCCTACACTCTATACACTACACTCTATACACTACACCCTACGCACTATACGCTACACTCTACACCCTACACTCTATACCCTACACTCTACACCCTACACTCTATACCCTACACTCTATACCCTACACTCTATACCCTACACTCTATACCCTACATTCTACACTCTATACCCTCTACACTCTATACCCTACACTCTATAACATACACTCTATACCCTACACTCTATACCATACACTACACTCTATACCATACACTCTACAGCATACACTCTATACCCTACACTCTATACACTACACTCTATACCATACACTCTACACCCTACACTCTAATCCCTACACTCTACACTCTATACCCTACACTCTATACCCTAAACTCTATACCCTAAACTCTACACCCTACACTCTACACCCTACACCCTACACACTATACCCTACACTCTATACCATACACTCTACACCCTACACTCTATACCATACACTCTACACTCTATACCCTACACTCTATACCCTACACTCTATACCCTACACTCTATACCCTACACTCTACACTCTATACCCTACACTATACCCTACACTCTATACACTACACCCTACGCACTATACGCTACACTCTATACCCTACACTCACTCTATACCCTACACTCTATAAAATACACTCTATACCCTACACTCTATACCCTACACTCTATACCCTACACTCTACACCCTACACTCTATACCCTACACTCTATACCCTCTACACTCTATACCCTACACTCTACACCCTACACTCTATAACATACACTCTATACCCTACACTCTATACCCTACACTCTATACCATACACTACACTCTATACCATACACTCTACAGCATACACTCTATACCCTACACTCTCTACCCTACACTCTATACCCTATACCCTACACTATATACACTACACTCTATACCATACACTCTACACCCTACACTCTACACCCTACACTCTATACCCTACACTCTATACCCTACACTCTACACTCTATACCCTACACTCTATACCCTACACTCTATAACCTACACTCTATAACATACACTACACTCTATACCCTACACTCTATACCCTACACTCTATACCCTACACTCTACACTCTACACCCTACACTCTATACCCTACACTCTACACCCTACACTCTATACCCTACACTCTATACCCTACACTCTATACCCTATACCCTACACTCTACACTCTATACCCTACACTCTATACGCTACACTCTACACCCTACACTCTATACCCTACACTCTACACTCTTTACCCTACACTCTATACCCTACACTCTATACCCTACACTCTATACCCTACACTCTATACCCTACACTCTATACCCTACACTCTACACTCTATACCCTACACTCTATACCCTACACTCTATACCCTACACTCTATACCATACACTCTACACTCTATAACCTACACTCTATACCCTACACTCTATACCCTACACTCTATACCATACACTATACACCCTACACTCTAATCCCTACACTCTACACTCTATACCCTACACTCTACACCCTACACTCTACACCCTACACTCTACACTTTATACCCTACACTCTATACCCTACACTCTATACCCTACACTCTATACCCTACACTCTATACCCTACACTCTATACCCTACACTCTACACTCTATACCCTACACTCTATACCATACACTATACACCCTACACTCTAATCCCTACACCCTACACACTATACCCTATACTCTACACCCTACACTCTATACCATACACTCTACACTTTATACCCTAAACTCTATACCCTACACTCTATACCCTACACTCTATACCCTACACTCTATACCCTACACTCTATACCCTACACTCTACACTCTATACCCTACACTCTATACACTACACTCTATACACTACACCCTACGCACTATACGCTACACTCTATACCCTACACTCTATACCCTACACTCCATACCCTACACTCAACACTCTATACCCTACACTCTACACCCTACACTCTATAAACTACACTCTACACCCTACACTCTACACCCTACACTCTATACCCTACACTCTATACCCTACACTCTATACCCTACATTCTACACTCTATACCCTCTACACTCTATACCCTACACTCTATAACATACACTCTATACCCTACACTCTATACCCTACACTCTATACCATACACTACACTCTATACCATACACTCTACAGCATACACTCTATACCCTACACTCTATACACTACACTCTATACCATACACTCTACACCCTACACTCTAATCCCTACACTCTACACTCTATACCCTACACTCTATACCCTAAACTCTATACCCTAAACTCTACACCCTACACTCTACACCCTACACCCTACACACTATACCCTACACTCTATACCATACACTCTACACCCTACACTCTATACCATACACTCTACACTCTATACCCTACACTCTATACCCTACACTCTATACCCTACACTCTATACCCTACACTCTACACTCTATACCCTACACTATACCCTACACTCTATACACTACACCCTACGCACTATACGCTACACTCTATACCCTACACTCACTCTATACCCTACGCTCTATAACATACACTCTATACCCTACACTCTATACCCTACACTCTATACCCTACACTCTACACCCTACACTCTATACCCTACACTCTATACCCTCTACACTCTATACCCTACACTCTACACCCTACACTCTATAACATACACTCTATACCCTACACTCTATACCCTACACTCTATACCATACACTACACTCTATACCATACACTCTACAGCATACACTCTATACCCTACACTCTATACCCTACACTCTATACCCTACACTCTATACCCTACACTCTACACTCTACACCCTACACTCTATACCCTACAATCTATACCCTACACTCTATACCCTACACTCTATACCCTACACTCTATACCCTGCACTCTACACCCTGCACTCTACACTCTAAACCCTACACCCTACACTCTATACCCTACACTCTATACCCTACACTCTACACTCTATACCCTACACTCTATAGCCTACACTCTATACCCTACAGTATATACCCTACATTCTATACCCTACACTCTACACCTTACACTCTACACTCTATTCCCTACACTCTATACCCTACACTCTATACCCTACACTCTACACTCTATACCCTACACTCTATACCCTACACTCTACACTCTATACCCTACACTCTATACGCCACACTCTATACCCTACACCCTACACCCTACACTCTACACTCTATACCCTACACCCTACACTCTATACCCTACACTCTATATCCTACACTCTATACCCTGCACTCTACACCCTGCACTCTACACCCAACACTCTATACCCTACACTCTACAACCTACACTCTATACCCTACACTCTATAACCTACACTCTACACTCTATACCCTACACTCTATAGCCTACACTCTATACCCTACACTCTATACCCTACACTCTATACCATACACTCTATACCCTACACTCTATACCATACACTCTATACCATACACTCTATACCATACACTCTATACCATACACTCTATACCCTAAACTCTACACCCTACACCCTACAATCTACACCCTACACTCTACACCCTACACTCTATACCCTATACCCTACACTCTATACCCTACACTCTACACTCTATACCCTACACTCTATAGCCTACACTCTATACCCTACAGTATATACCCTACACTCTATACCCTACACTCTACACCTTACACCCTACACTCTATTCCCTACACTCTATACCCTACACTCTATACCCTACACTCTATACCCTACACTCTATACCCTACACTCTACACTCTATACCCTACACTCTATACCCTACACTTTATACCCTACACTCTATACGCCACACTCTATACCCTACACCCTACACTCTATACCCTACACTCTATACCCTACACTCTACACTCTATACCCTACACTCTACTCCCTACACTCTACACTCTATACCCTACACTCTACACTCTATACCCTACACTCTACTCCCTACACTCTACACCCTACACTCTATACCCTACACTCTACACCCTACACTCTATACCCTACACTCTATACCCTACACTCTATACCCTATACCCTACACTCTACACTCTATACCCTACACTCTATACGCTACACTCTACACCCTACACTCTATACCCTACACTCTACAATCTTTACCCTACACTCTATACCCTACACTCTATACCCTACACTCTATACCCTACACTCTATACCCTACACTCTACACTCTATACCCTACACTCTATACCCTACACTCTATACCCTACACTCTATACCCTACACTCTATACCATACACTCTACACTCTATAACCTACACTCTATACCCTACACTCTATACCCTACACTCTATACCATACACTATACACCCTACACTCTAATCCCTACACTCTACACTCTATACCCTACACTCTACACCCTACACTCTACACCCTACACTCTACACCCTACACACTATACCCTATACTCTACACCCTACACTCTATACCATACACTATACACTTTATACCCTACACTCTATACCCTACACTCTATACCCTACACTCTACACCTTACACCCTACACTCTATTCCCTACACTCTATACCCTACACTCTATACCCTACACTCTATACCCTACACTCTACACTCTATACCCTACACTCTATACCCTACACTCTATACCCTACACTCTATACCCTAAACTCTATACCCTAAACTCTACACCCTACACTCTACACCCTACACCCTACACACTATACCCTACACTCTATACCATACACTCTACACCCTACACACTTACCATACACTCTACACTCTATACCCTACACTCTATACCCTACACTCTATACCCTACACTCTATACCCTACACTCTATACCCTACACTCTACACTCTATACCCTACACTATACCCTACACTCTATATACTACACCCTACGCACTATACGCTACACTCTATACCCTACACTCACTCTATACCCTACACTCTATAACCTACACTCTATACCCTACACTCTATACCCTACACTCTACACCCTACACTCTATACCCTACACTCTATACCCTCTACACTCTATACCCTACACTCTACACCCTACACTCTATAACATAAACTCTATACCCTACACTCTATACCCTACACTCTATACCATACACTACACTCTATACCATACACTCTACAGCATACACTCTATACCCTACACTCTATACCCTACACTCTATACCCTATACCCTACACTCTATACACTACACTCTATACCATACACTCTACACCCTACACTCTATACCCTACACTCTATACCCTACACTCTACACTCTATACCCTACACTCTATACCCTACACTCTATAACCTACTCTCTATAACATACACTACACTCTATACCCTACAATCTATACCCTACACTCTATACCCTACACTCTATACCCTACACTCTACACTCTACACCCTACACCCTACACTCTATACCCTACACTCTATACCCTACACTCTATACCCTACACTCTACACTCTACACCCTACACCCTACACTCTATACCCTACACTCTATACCCTACACTCTATACCCTACACTCTACACCTTACACCCTACACTCTATACCCTACACTCTATACCCTACACTCTACACTCTATACCCTACACTCTATACCCTACACTTTATACCCTACACTCTATACGCCACACTCTATACACTACACCCTACACTCTATACCCTACACTCTATACCCTACACTCTACACTCTATACCCTACACTCTACACTCTACTCCCTACACTCTACACTCTATACCCTACACTCTACACTCTATACCCTACACTCTACTCCCTACACTCTACACCCTACACTCTATACCCTACACTCTACACCCTACACTCTATACCCTACACTCTATACCCTACACTCTATACCCTATACCTACACTCTACACTCTATACCCTACACTCTATACGCTACACTCTACACCCTACACTCTATACCCTACACTCTACACTCTTTACCCTACACTCTATACCCTACACTCTATACCCTACACTCTATACCCTACACTCTATACCCTACACTCTACACTCTATACCCTACACTCTATACCCTACACTCTATACCCTACACTCTATACCCTACACTCTATACCATACACTCTACACTCTATAACCTACACTCTATAACCTACACTCTATACCCTACACTCTATACCATACACTATACACCCTACACTCTAATCCCTACACTCTACACTCTATACCCTACACTCTACACCCTACACTCTACACCCTACACTCTACACCCTACACACTATACCCTATACTCTACACCCTACACTCTATACCATACACTTTACACTTTATACCCTACACTCTATACCCTACACTCTATGCCCTACACTCTATACCCTACACTCTATACCCTATACTCTATACCCTACACTCTACACTCTATACCCTACACTCTATACACTACACTCTATACACTACACCCTACGCACTATACGCTACACTCTATACCCTACACTTTATACCCTACACTCCATACCCTACACTCAACACTCTATACCCTACACTCTACACCCTACACTCTATACCCTACACTCTACACCCTACACTCTATACCCTACACTCTATACCCTACACTCTATACCCTACACTCTATACCCTACACTCTATACCCTACATTCTACACTCTATACCCTCTACACTCTATACCCTACACTCTATAACATACACTCTATACCCTACACTCTATACCCTACACTCTATACCATACACTACACTCTATACCATACACTCTACAGCATACACTCTATACCCTACACTCTATACACTACACTCTATACCATACACTCTACACCCTACACTCTAATCCCTACACTCTACACTCTATACCCTACACTCTATACCCTAAACTCTATACCCTAAACTCTACACCCTACACTCTACACCCTACACCCTACACACTATACCCTACACTCTATACCATACACTCTACACCCTACACTCTATACCATACACTCTACACTCTATACCCTACACTCTATACCCTACACTCTATACCCTACACTCTATACCCTACACTCTACACTCTATACCCTACACTATACCCTACACTCTATACACTACACCCTACGCACTATACGCTACACTCTATACCCTACACTCACTCTATACCCTACACTCTATAACATACACTCTATACCCTACACTCTATACCCTACACTCTATACCCTACACTCTACACCCTACACTCTATACCCTACACTCTATACCCTCTACACTCTATACCCTACACTCTACACCCTACACTCTATAACATACACTCTATACCCTACACTCTATACCCTACACTCTATACCATACGCTACACTCTATACCATACACTCTACAGCATACACTCTATACCCTACACTCTATACCCTACACTCTATACCCTATACCCTACACTCTATACACTACACTCTATACCATACACTCTACACCCTACACTCTACACCCTACACTCTATACCCTACACTCTATACCCTACACTCTACACTCTATACCCTACACTCTATACCCTACACTCTATAACCTACACTCTATAACATACACTACACTCTATACCCTACACTCTATACCCTACACTCTATACCCTACACTCTATACCCTACACTCTACACTCTACACCCTACACCCTACACTCTATACCCTACAATCTATACCCTACACTCTATAGCCTACACTCTATACCCTACAGTATATACCCGACACTCTATACCCTACACTCTACACCTTACACTCTACACTCTATTCCCTACACTCTATACCCTACACTCTATACCCTACACTCTACACTCTATACCCTACACTCTATACCCTACACTCTACACTCTATACCCTACACTCTATACGCCACACTCTATACCCTACACCCTACACCCTACACTCTACACTCTATACCCTACACCCTACACTCTATACCCTACACTCTATATCCTACACTCTATACCCTGCACTCTACACCCTGCACTCTACACCCAACACTCTATACCCTACACTCTACAACCTACACTCTATACCCTACACTCTATAACCTACACTCTACACTCTATACCCTACACTCTATAGCCTACACTCTATACCCTACACTCTACACTCTATACCCTACACTCTATACCATACACTCTATACCCTACACTCTATACCATACACTCTATACCATACACTCTATACCATACACTCTATACCATACACTCTATACCCTAAACTCTACACCCTACACTCTACACCCTACACTCTATACCTTACACTCTATACCCTACACGCTAAACTCTATACCCTACACTCTACACTCTATACCCTACACTCTACACTCTATACCCTACACTCTACACTCTACTCCCTACACTCTACACTCTATACCCTACACTCTACACTCTATACCCTACACTCTACTCCCTACACTCTACACCCTACACTCTATACCCTACACTCTACACCCTACACTCTATACCCTACACTCTATACCCTATACCCTACACTCTACACTCTATACCCTACACTCTATACGCTACACTCTACACCCTACACTCTACACCCTACACTCTACACTCTTTACCCTACACTCTATACCCTACACTCTATACCCTACACTCTATACCCTACACTCTATACCCTACACTCTATACCCTACACTCTACACTCTATACCCTACACTCTATACCCTACACTCTATACCCTACACTCTATACCCTACACTCTATACCATACACTCTACACTCTATAACCTACACTCTATACCCTACACTCTATACCCTACACTCTATACCATACACTATACACCCTACACTCTAATCCCTACACTCTACACTCTATACCCTACACTCTACACCCTACACTCTACACCCTACACTCTACACCCTACACACTATACCCTATACTCTACACCCTACACTCTATACCATACACTCTACACTTTATACCCTACACTCTATACCCTACACTCTATACCCTACACTCTACACCTTACACCCTACACTCTATTCCCTACACTCTATACCCTACACTCTATACCCTACACTCTATACCCTACACTCTACACTCTATACCCTACACTCTATACCCTACACTCTATACCCTACACTCTATACCCTAAACTCTATACCCTAAACTCTACACCCTACACTCTACACCCTACACCCTACACACTATACCCTACACTCTATACCATACACTCTACACCCTACACACTTACCATACACTCTACACTCTATACCCTACACTCTATACCCTACACTCTATACCCTACATTCTATACCCTACACTCTATACCCTACACTCTACACTCTATACCCTACACTATACCCTACACTCTATACACTACACCCTACGCACTATACGCTACACTCTATACCCTACACTCACTCTATACCCTACACTCTATAACCTACACTCTATACCCTACACTCTATACCCTACACTCTACACCCTACACTCTATACCCTACACTCTATACCCTCTACACTCTATACCCTACACTCTACACCCTACACTCTATAACATAAACTCTATACCCTACACTCTATACCCTACACTCTATACCATACACTACACTCTATACCATACACTCTACAGCATACACTCTATACCCTACACTCTATACCCTACACTCTATACCCTATACCCTACACTCTATACACTACACTCTATACCATACACTCTACACCCTACACTCTACACCCTACACTCTATACCCTACACTCTATACCCTACACTCTACACTCTATACCCTACACTCTATACCCTACACTCTATAACCTACACTCTATAACATACACTACACTCTATACCCTACAATCTATACCCTACACTCTATACCCTACACTCTATACCCTACACTCTATACCCTACACTCTACACTCTATACTCTACACTCTACACCTTACACCCTACACTCTATACCCTACACTCTATACCCTACACTCTACACTCTATACCCTACACTCTATACCCTACACTTTATACCCTACACTCTATACGCCACACTCTATACCCTACACCCTACACTCTATACCCTACACTCTACACTCTATACCCTACACTCTACACTCTACTCCCTACACTCTACACTCTATACCCTACACTCTACACTCTATACCCTACACTCTACTCCCTACACTCTACACCCTACACTCTATACCCTACACTCTACACCCTACACTCTATACCCTACACTCTATACCCTACACTCTATACCCTATACCCTACACTCTACACTCTATACCCTACACTCTATACGCTACACTCTACACCCTACACTCTATACCCTACACTCTACACTCTTTACCCTACACTCTATACCCTACACTCTATACCCTACACTCTATACCCTACACTCTATACCCTACACTCTACACTCTATACCCTACACTCTATACCCTACACTCTATACCCTACACTCTATACCCTACACTCTATACCATACACTCTACACTCTATAACCTACACTCTATACCCTACACTCTATACTCTACACTCTATACCATACACTATACACCCTACACTCTAATCCCTACACTCTACACTCTATACCCTACACTCTACACCCTACACTCTACACCCTACACTCTACACCCTACACACTATACCCTATACTCTACACCCTACACTCTATACCATACACTCTACACTTTATACCCTACACTCTATACCCTACACTCTATACCCTACACTCTATACCCTACACTCTATACCCTATACTCTATACCCTACACTCTACACTCTGTACCCTACACTCTATACACTACACTCTATACACTACACCCTACGCACTATACGCTACACTCTATACCCTACACTTTATACCCTACACTCCATACCCTACACTCAACACTCTATACCCTACACTCTACACCCTACACTCTATACCCTACACTCTACACCCTACACTCTATACCCTACACTCTATACCCTACACTCTATACCCTACACTCTATACCCTACACTCTATACCCTACATTCTACACTCTATACCCTCTACACTCTATACCCTACACTCTATAACATACACTCTATACCCTACACTCTATACCCTACACTCTATACCATACACTACACTCTATACCATACACTCTACAGCATACACTCTATACCCTACACTCTATACACTACACTCTATACCATACACTCTACACCCTACACTCTAATCCCTACACTCTACACTCTATACCCTACACTCTATACCCTAAACTCTATACCCTAAACTCTACACCCTACACTCTACACCCTACACCCTACACACTATACCCTACACTCTATACCATACACTCTACACCCTACACTCTATACCATACACTCTACACTCTATACCCTACACTCTATACCCTACACTCTATACCCTACACTCTATACCCTACACTCTACACTCTATACCCTACACTATACCCTACACTCTATACACTACACCCTACGCACTATACGCTACACTCTATACCCTACACTCACTCTATACCCTACACTCTATAACATACACTCTATACCCTACACTCTATACCCTACACTCTATACCCTACACTCTACACCCTACACTCTATACCCTACACTCTATACCCTCTACACTCTATACCCTACACTCTACACCCTACTCTCTATAACATACACTCTATACCCTACACTCTATACCCTACACTCTATACCATACACTACACTCTATACCATACACTCTACAGCATACACTCTATACCCTACACTCTATACCCTACACTCTATACCCTATACCCTACACTCTATACACTACACTCTATACCATACACTCTACACCCTACACTCTACACCCTACACTCTATACCCTACACTCTATACCCTACACTCTACACTCTATACCCTACACTCTATACCCTACACTCTATAACCTACACTCTATAACATACACTACACTCTATACCCTACACTCTATACCCTACACTCTATACCCTACACTCTATACCCTACACTCTACACTCTACACCCTACACCCTACACTCTATACCCTACAATCTATACCCTACACTCTATACCCTACACTCTATACCCTACACTCTATACCCTGCACTCTACACCCTGCACTCTACACTCTAAACCCTACACCCTACACTCTATACCCTACACTCTATACCCTACACTCTACACTCTATACCCTACACTCTATAGCCTACACTCTATACCCTACAGTATATACCCTACACTCTATACCCTACACTCTACACCTTACACTCTACACTCTATTCCCTACACTCTATACCCTACACTCTATACCCTACACTCTACACTCTATACCCTACACTCTATACCCAACACTCTACACTCTATACCCTTCACTCTATACGCCACACTCTATACCCTACACCCTACACCCTACACTCTACACTCTATACCCTACACCCTACACTCTATACCCTACACTCTATATCCTACACTCTATACCCTGCACTCTACACCCTGCACTCTACACCCAACACTCTATACCCTACACTCTACAACCTACACTCTATACCCTACACTCTATAACCTACACTCTACACTCTATACCCTACACTCTATAGCCTACACTCTATACCCTACACTCTACACTCTATACCCTACACTCTATACCATACACTCTATACCCTACACTCTATACCATACACTCTATACCATACACTCTATACCATACACTCTATACCATACACTCTATACCCTAAACTCTACACCCTACACTCTACACCCTACACTCTATACCTTACACTCTATACCCTACACGCTAAACTCTATACCCTACACTCTACACTCTATACCCTACACTCTACACCCTACACCCTACAATCTACACCCTACACTCTACACCCTACACTCTATACCCTATACCCTACACTCTATACCCTACACTCTACACTCTATACCCTACACTCTATAGCCTACACTCTATAACCTACAGTATATACCCTACACTCTATACCCTACACTCTACACCTTACACCCTACACTCTATTCCCTACACTCTATACCCTACACTCTATACCCTACACTCTATACCCTACACTCTATACCCTACACTCTACACTCTATACCCTACACTCTATACCCTACACTTTATACCCTACACTCTATACGCCACACTCTATACCCTACACCCTACACTCTATACCCTACACTCTATACCCTACACTCTACACTCTATACCCTACACTCTACACTCTACTCCCTACACTCTACACTCTATACCCTACACTCTACACTCTATACCCTACACTCTACTCCCTACACTCTACACCCTACACTCTATACCCTACACTCTACACCCTACACTCTATACCCTACACTCTATACCCTACACTCTATACCCTATACCCTACACTCTACACTCTATACCCTACACTCTATACGCTACACTCTACACCCTACACTCTATACCCTACACTCTACACTCTTTACCCTACACTCTATACCCTACACTCTATACCCTACACTCTATACCCTACACTCTATACCCTACACTCTATACCCTACACTCTAATCCCTACACTCTACACTCTATACCCTACACTCTACACCCTACACTCTACACCCTACACTCTACACCCTACACACTATACCCTATACTCTACACCCTACACTCTATACCATACACTCTACACTTTATACCCTACACTCTATACCCTACACTCTATACCCTACACTCTATACCCTACACTCTATACCCTACACTCTATACCCTACACTCTACACTCTATACCCTACACTCTATACACTACACTCTATACACTACACCCTACGCACTATACGCTATACTCTATACCCTACACTCTATACCCTACACTCCATACCCTACACTCAACACTCTATACCCTACACTCTACACCCTACACTCTATACCCTACACTCTACACCCTACACTCTATACCCTACACTCTATACCCTACACTCTATACCCTACACTCTATACCCTACACTCTATACCCTACATTCTACACTCTATACCCTCTACACTCTATACCCTACACTCTATAACATACACTCTATACCCTACACTCTATACCCTACACTCTATACCATACACTACACTCTATACCATACACTCTACAGCATACACTCTATACCCTACACTCTATACACTACACTCTATACCATACACTCTACACCCTACACTCTAATCCCTACACTCTACACTCTATACCCTACACTCTATACCCTACACTCTATACCCTAAACTCTATACCCTAAACTCTACACCCTACACTCTACACCCTACACCCTACACACTATACCCTACACTCTATACCATACACTCTACACCCTACACACTTACCATACACTCTACACTCTATACCCTACACTCTATACCCTACACTCTATACCCTACACTCTATACCCTACACTCTATACCCTACACTCTACACTCTATACCCTACACTATACCCTACACTCTATACACTACACCCTACGCACTATACGCTACACTCTATACCCTACACTCACTCTATACCCTACACTCTATACCCTACACTCTACACTCTATACCCTACACTCTATAGCCTACACTCTATACCCTACAGTATATACCCTACACTCTATACCCTACACTCTACACCTTACACCCTACACTCTATTCCCTACACTCTATACCCTACACTCTATACCCTACACTCTATACCCTACACTCTATACCCTACACTCTACACTCTATACCCTACACTCTATACCCTACACTTTATACCCTACACTCTATACGCCACACTCTATACCCTACACCCTACACTCTATACCCTACACTCTATACCCTACACTCTACACTCTATACCCTACACTCTACACTCTACTCCCTACACTCTACACTCTATACCCTACACTCTACACTCTATACCCTACACTCTACTCCCTACACTCTACACCCTACACTCTATACCCTACACTCTACACCCTACACTCTATACCCTACACTCTATACCCTACACTCTATACCCTATACCCTACACTCTACACTCTATACCCTACACTCTATACGCTACACTCTACACCCTACACTCTATACCCTACACTCTACACTCTTTACCCTACACTCTATACCCTACACTCTATACCCTACACTCTATACCCTACACTCTATACCCTACACTCTACACTCTATACCCTACACTCTATACCCTACACTCTATACCCTACACTCTATACCCTACACTCTATACCATACACTCTACACTCTATAACCTACACTCTATACCCTACACTCTATACCCTACACTCTATACCATACACTATACACCCTACACTCTAATCCCTACACTCTACACTCTATACCCTACACTCTACACCCTACACTCTACACCCTACACTCTACACCCTACACACTATACCCTATACTCTACACCCTACACTCTATACCATACACTCTACACTTTATACCCTACACTCTATACCCTACACTCTATACCCTACACTTTATACCCTACACTCTATACCCTACACTCTATACCCTACACTCTATACCCTACACTCTACACTGTATACCCTACACTCTATACACTACACTCTATACACTACACCCTACGCACTATACGCTATACTCTATACCCTACACTCTATACCCTACACTCCATACCCTACACTCAACACTCTATACCCTACACTCTACACCCTACACTCTATACCCTACACTCTACACCCTACACTCTATACCCTACACTCTATACCCTACACTCTATACCCTACACTCTATACCCTACATTCTACACTCTATACCCTCTACACTCTATACCCTACATTCTATAACATACACTCTATACCCTACACTCTATACCCTACACTCTATACCATACACTACACTCTATACCATACACTCTACAGCATACACTCTATACCCTACACTCTATACACTACACTCTATACCATACACTCTACACCCTACACTCTAATCCCTACACTCTACACTCTATACCCTACACTCTATACCCTACACTCTATACCCCAAACTCTATACCCTAAACTCTACACCCTACACTCTACACCCTACACCCTACACACTATACCCTACACTCTATACCATACACTCTACACCCTACACACTTACCATACACTCTACACTCTATACCCTACACTCTATACCCTACACTCTATACCCTACACTCTATACCCTACACTCTATACCCTACACTCTACACTCTATACCCTACACTATACCCTACACTCTATACACTACACCCTACGCACTATACGCTACACTCTATACCCTACACTCACTCTATACCCTACACTCTATAACCTACACTCTATACCCTACACTCTATACCCTACACTCTACACCCTACACTCTATACCCTACACTCTATACCCTCTACACTCTATACCCTACACTCTACACCCTACACTCTATAACATAAACTCTATACCCTACACTCTATACCCTACACTCTATACCATACACTACACTCTATACCATACACTCTACAGCATACACTCTATACCCTACACTCTATACCCTACACTCTATACCCTACACTCTATACCCTACACTCTACACCCTACACTCTATAACATAAACTCTATACCCTACACTCTATACCCTACACTCTATACCATACACTACACTCTATACCATACACTCTACAGCATACACTCTATACCCTACACTCTATACCCTACAATCACTCTATACCCTACACTCTATAACCTACACTCTATACCCTACACTCTATACCCTACACTCTACACCCTACACTCTATACTAACCAAAGAGATACAAAGTATCAGAACACACCACTCAAAAATAGTATAAAAAGATAACAACTTTTATTAAGAATACATACATATTTTAAAAAAAGAAAAGAAAGTAACAGCGATCAATACATAATAAGGGGAAGGATGATACCCGAGTAAGGTGCACACAAACCAGAGAATGAGGAAAAAGTAACAGGGGCATGGGGATGGCAAAGATATCCATACTATACCAGCTTCATAATAACAAGCCTAAAAAGGTTAACCATATTTGCCCAAGATGAAAAGTGCAAGTGCATAGCAGTTGGTAATATTATTAGCAGCACATACCCATGAAATCCACCTGTCCTCAGTCTCACAAAAAGCCCCGACGCGCGTTTCGCAATCTTGCTTTGTCAAGGGGAAGGCAAGTTGTGCGTGTATACCCTATACCCTCTATACCCTACACTCTATACCCTCTACACTCTATACCCTACACTCTACACCCTACACTCTATAACATAAACTCTATACCCTACACTCTATACCCTACACTCTATACCATACACTACACTCTATACCATACACTCTACAGCATACACTCTATACCCTACACTCTATACCCTACACTCTATACCCTATACCCTACACTCTATACACTACACTCTATACCATACACTCTACACCCTACACTCTACACCCTACACTCTATACCCTACACTCTATACCCTACACTCTACACTCTATACCCTACACTCTATACCCTACACTCTATAACCTACACTCTATAACATACACTACACTCTATACCCTACACTCTATACCCTACACTCTATACCCTACACTCTATACCCTACACTCTACACTCTACACCCTACACCCTACACTCTATACCCTACAATCTATACCCTACACTTTATACCCTACACTCTATACCCTGCACTCTACACCCTGCACTCTACACTCTAAACCCTACACCCTACACTCTATACCCTACACTCTATACCCTACACTCTACACTCTATACCCTACACTCTATAGCCTACACTCTATACCCTACAGTATATACCCTACACTCTATACCCTACACTTTACACCTTACACTGTACACTCTATTCCCTACACTCTATACCCTACACTCTATACCCTACACTCTACACTCTATACCCTACACTCTATACCCTACACTCCACACTCTATACCCTACACTCTATACGCCACACTCTATACCCTACACCCTACACCCTACACTCTATACCCTACACCCTACACTCTATACCCTACACTCCATATCCTACACTCTATACCCTGCACTCTACACCCTGCACTCTACACCCAACACTCTATACCCTACACTCTACAACCTACACTCTATACCCTACACTCTATAACCTACACTCTACACTCTATACACTACACTCTATAGCCTACACTCTATACCCTACACTCTACACTCTATACCCTACACTCTATACCATACACTCTATACCCTACACTCTATACCATACACTCTATACCATACACTCTATACCATACACTCTATACCATACACTCTATACCCTACACTCTACACCCTACACTCTACACCCTACACTCTATACCTTACACTCTATACCCTACACGCTAAACTCTATACCCTACACTCTACACTCTATACCCTACACTCTATAACATACACTCTATACCCTACACTCTATACCCTACACTCTATACCATACACTCTATACCATACACTCTATACCATACACTCTACACTCTATACCCTACACTCTATACCATACACTCTACACCATACATTCTATAGCATACACTCTACACTCTATACCCTACACTCTATACCCTACACTATACACTCTATACCCTACACTCTACACTTTATACCCTACTCTCTATACCCTACACTCTATACCCTACACTCTACAACCTGCACTCTATACCCTACACTCTATACCCTACACCCTACACTCTATACCCTACACTCTATACCCTACACTCTATACCCTACACTCTATACCCTACACTCTATACCCTACACTCTACACTCTATACCATACACTCTACACCATACACTCTACACCATACACTCTACACCATACACTCTATAGCATACACTCTATACCCTACACTATACACTCTATACCCTACACTCTATACCCTACACTCTATACCCTACACTCTACACTCTATACCCTACACTCTATACCCTACACTCTATAACCTACACTCTATAACATACACTACACTATATACCCTACACTCTATACCCTATACCCTACACTCTATACCCTACACTCTATACCCTACACACTACACTCTATACCCTACACTCTTTACCCTACACTCTATACCCTACACTCTATACCCTACACTCTACACTCTATACCCTACACTCTATAGCCTACACTCTACACTCTACTCTATACCCTACACTCTATACCCTGCACTCTAATCCCTACACTCTACACTCTATACCCTACACTCTATACCCTACACTCTATACCCTACACTCTATACCCTACACTCTACACCCTACACTCTAATCCCTACACTCTAATCCCTACACCCTACACTCTATACCCTACACTCTATACCCTACACTCTATACCCTACAATCTATACCCTACACCCTACACTCTACACCCTACACTCTACACTCTATACCCTACACTCTACACCATACACTCTAAACCCTACACTCTACACCCTGCACTCTGTACCCTACACTCTACACTCTTTACCCTACACTCTATACCCTACACTCTATACCCTACACTCTAATCCCTACACTCTACACTCTATACCCTACACTCTATACCCTACACTCTATACCCTACACTCTATACCCTACACTCTAATCCCTACACTCTAATCCCTACACTCTAATCCCTACACCCTAATCCCTACACCCTACACTCTATACCCTACACTCTATACCCTACACTCTATACCCTACACTCTATACCCTACACCCTACACTCTATACCCTACACTCTACACCCTACACTCTACACTCTACACTCTATACCCTACACTCTACACCCTGCACTCTGTACCCTACACTCTATACCCTACACTCTATACCCTACACTCTATACCCTACACTCTAAACTCTATACCCTACACTCTATACCCTACACTCTATAACATACACTCTATACCCTACACTCTATACCCTACACTCTATACCATACACTCTACACCATACACTCTACACCATACTCTACACCATACACTCTACACCATACACTCTATAGCATACACTCTATACCCTACACTATACACTCTATACCCTACACTCTATACCCTACACTCTATACCCTACACTATACACTCTATACCCTACACTCTACACTTTATACCCTACACTCTATACCCTACACTCTACAACCTGCACTCTATACCCTACACTCTACACTCTATACCCTACGCTCTATACCCTACACTCTATACCCTACACTCTATACCCTACACTCTATAGCCTACACTCTATACCCTGCACTCTATATCATACACTCTATACCATACACTCTATACCATACACTCTATACCCTACACTCTACACCCTACACTCTACACCCTACACTCTATACCCTACACTCTACTCCCTACACTCTACACTCTACACCCTACACTCTACACTCTATACCTTACCCTCTACACTCTATTCCCTACACTCTATACCCTACACTCTATACCCTACGCTCTATACCCTACACTCTATACCCTACACTCTACACCCTACACTCTATACCCTACACTCTATACCCTACACTCTACACTCGATACCCTACACGCCACACTTAATACCCTACAGTCTATACCCTACACTCTATACCCTACACTCTATACCATACACTCTACACTCTATACCCTACACTCTATACCCTACACTCTATACCCTACACTCTATACCCTACACTCTATACCCTACACTCTACACCCTACAATCTACACCCTACACTCTACACCCTACACTCTACACTCTATACCCTACACTCTACACCCTACACTCTAAACCCTACACTCTACACCCTGCACTCTGTACCCTACACTCTACACTCTTTACCCTACACTCTATACCCTACACTCTATACCCTACGCTCTAATCCCTACACTCTACACTCTATACCCTACACTCTATACCCTACACTCTATACCCTACACTCTATACCCTACACTCTAATCCCTACACTCTAATCCCTACACCCTAATCCCTACACCCTACACTCTATACCCTACACTCTATACCCTACACTCTATACCCTACACTCTATACCCTACACCCTACACTCTATACCCTACACTCTACACCCTACACTCTACACTCTACACTCTATACCCTACACTCTACACCCTGCACTCTGTACCCTACACTCTATACCCTACACTCTATACCCTACACTCTATACCCTACACTCTAAACTCTATACCCTACACTCTATACCCTACACTCTATAACATACACTCTATACCCTACACTCTATACCCTACACTCTATACCATACACTCTACACCATACACTCTACACCATACTCTACACCATACACTCTACACCATACACTCTATAGCATACACTCTATACCCTACACTATACACTCTATACCCTACACTCTACACTTTATACCCTACACTCTATACCCTACACTCTACAACCTGCACTCTATACCCTACACTCTACACTCTATACCCTACACTCTATACCCTACACTCTATACCCTACACTCTATACCCTACACTCTATAGCCTACACTCTATACCCTGCACTCTATATCATACACTCTATACCATACACTCTATACCATACACTCTATACCCTACACTCTACACCCTACACTCTACACCCTACACTCTATACCCTACATTCTACTCCCTACACTCTACACTCTACACCCTACACTCTACACTCTATACCTTACCCTCTACACTCTATTCCCTACACTCTATACCCTACACTCTATACCCTACACTCTATGCCCTACACTCTATACCCTACACTCTACACCCTACACTCTATACCCTACACTCTATACCCTACACTCTACACTCTATACCCTACACGCCACACTCTATACCCTACAGTCTATACCCTACACTCTATACCCTACACTCTATACCATACACTCTACACTCTATACCCTACACTCTATACCCTACACTCTATACCCTACACTCTATACCCTACACTCTACACCCTACACTCTATACCCTACACTCTATACCCTACACTCTACACTCTATACCCTACACGCCACACTCTATACCCTACAGTCTATACCCTACACTCTATACCCTACACTCTATACCATACACTCTACACTCTATACCCTACACTCTATACCCTACACTCTATACCCTACACTCTATACCCTACACTCTATACCCTACACTCTACACCCTACAATCTACACCCTACACTCTACACCCTACACTCTATACCCTATACCCTACACTCTATACCCTACACTCTATACCCTACACTCTACACTCTATACCCTACACTCTATAGCCTACACTCTATACCCTACAGTATATACCCTACACTCTATACCCTACACTCTACACCTTACACCCTACACTCTATTCCCTACACTCTATACCCTACACTCTATACCCTACACTCTATACCCTACACTCTACACTCTATACCCTACACTCTATACCCTACACTCTATACGCCACACTCTATACCCTACACTCTATACCCTACACTCTACACTCTATACCCTACACTCTACACTCTATAGAAACAGGAACACATGGGCTACTTGCACAGTGAACAAGTCTGTATGATCATGTTCACACACCACCAAGAAACCTGAAGACACAAAAGAGAATAGTAAAACCAAAAACACTCAGTTTGAAAAAATGTTGCAGTAATCCGCCAGTGCTAGTAAAAGATGTAAAAAACAGGGTATTTGGTTGATACGTTTTTTGCAAAAAATGTATACTAAGCTGCTCTACCAATCTTCACGGTATACCCTTATCAGAGCAGTCCTAACTAATGTATGCAATCCCTATCTGATGTTCCACCACTCCTCTTGGGCTATCTGCACAAAAGCTGTTCTACCCTGTATGCACACATGGATTTTTTCTCTCTGAACCCTTTTCACACAGGTTATATACAGATGATCAGGTTTTTAAATACATCAGATAGGGATTGCATACATTAGTTAGGACTGCTCTGATAAGGGTATACCGTGAAGATTGGTAGAGCAGCTTAGTATACATTTTTTGCAAAAAACGTATCAACCAAATACCCTGTTTTTTACATCTTTTACTAGCACTGGCGGATTACTGCAACATTTTTTCAAACTGAGTGTTTTTGGTTTTACTATTCTCTTTTGTGTCTTCAGGTTTCTTGGTGGTGTGTGAACATGATCATACAGACTTGTTCACTGTGCAAGTAGCCCATGTGTTCCTGTTTCCATAATTGTTCTCTTGTGTCTACAAGACTGGGGAGTTCCACCACTCCTCTTGGGCTATCTGCACAAAAGCTGTTCTACCCTGTATGCACACATGGATTTTTCCTCTCTGAACCCTGTTCACACAGGTTATATACAGATGATCAGGTTTTTAAATACATCAGATAGGGATTGCATACATTAGTTAGGACTGCTCTGATAAGGGTATACCGTGAAGATTGGTAGAGCAGCTTAGTATACATTTTTTGCAAAAAACGTATCAACCAAATACCCTGTTTTTTACATCTTTTACTAGCACTGGCGGATTACTGCAACATTTTTTCAAACTGAGTGTTTTTGGTTTTACTATTCTCTTTTGTGTCTTCAGGTTTCTTGGTGGTGTGTGAACATGATCATACAGACTTGTTCACTGTGCAAGTAGCCCATGTGTTCCTGTTTCCATAATTGTTCTCTTGTGTCTACAAGACTGGGGAGTTCCACCACTCCTCTTGGGCTATCTGCACAAAAGCTGTTCTACCCTGTATGCACACATGGATTTTTCCTCTCTGAACCCTGTTCACACAGGTTATATACAGATGATCAGGTTTTTAAATACATCAGATAGGGATTGCATACATTAGTTAGGACTGCTCTGATAAGGGTATACCGTGAAGATTGGTAGAGCAGCTTAGTATACATTTTTTGCAAAAAACGTATCAACCAAATACCCTGTTTTTTACATCTTTTACTAGCACTGGCGGATTACTGCAACATTTTTTCAAACTGAGTGTTTTTGGTTTTACTATTCTCTTTTGTGTCTTCAGGTTTCTTGGTGGTGTGTGAACATGATCATACAGACTTGTTCACTGTGCAAGTAGCCCATGTGTTTCTGTTTCCATAATTGTTCTCTTGTGTCTACGAGACTGGGGAGTTCCACCACTCCTCTTGGGCTATCTGCACAAAAGCTGTTCTACCCTGTATGCACACATGGATTTTTCCTCTCTGAACCCTGTTCACACAGGTTATATACAGATGATCAGGTTTTTAAATACATCAGATAGGGATTGCATACATTAGTTAGGACTGCTCTGATAAGGGTATACCGTGAAGATTGGTAGAGCAGCTTAGTATACATTTTTTGCAAAAAACGTATCAACCAAATACCCTGTTTTTTACATCTTTTACTAGCACTGGCGGATTACTGCAACATTTTTTCAAACTGAGTGTTTTTGGTTTTACTATTCTCTTTTGTGTCTTCAGGTTTCTTGGTGGTGTGTGAACATGATCATACAGACTTGTTCACTGTGCAAGTAGCCCATGTGTTTCTGTTTCCATAATTGTTCTCTTGTGTCTACAAGACTGGGGAGTTCCACCACTCCTCTTGGGCTATCTGCACAAAAGCTGTTCTACCCTGTATGCACACATGGATTTTTCCTCTCTGAACCATGTTCACACAGGTTATATACAGATGATCAGGTTTTTAAATACATCAGATAGGGATTGCATACATTAGTTAGGACTGCTCTGATAAGGGTATACCGTGAAGATTGGTAGAGCAGCTTAGTATACATTTTTTGCAAAAAACTTATCAACCAAATACCCTGTTTTTTACATCTTTTACTAGCACTGGCGGATTACTGCAACATTTTTTCAAACTGAGTGTTTTTGGTTTTACTATTCTCTTTTGTGTCTTCAGGTTTCTTGGTGGTGTGTGAACATGATCATACAGACTTGTTCACTGTGCAAGTAGCCCATGTGTTCCTGTTTCCATAATTGTTCTCTTGTGTCTACAAGACTGGGGAGTTCCACCACTCCTCTTGGGCTATCTGCACAAAAGCTGTTCTACCCTGTATGCACACATGGATTTTTCCTCTCTGAACCCTGTTCACACAGGTTATATACAGATGATCAGGTTTTTAAATACATCAGATAGGGATTGCATACATTAGTTAGGACTGCTCTGATAAGGGTATACCGTGAAGATTGGTAGAGCAGCTTAGTATACATTTTTTGCAAAAAACGTATCAACCAAATACCCTGTTTTTTACATCTTTTACTAGCACTGGCGGATTACTGCAACATTTTTTCAAACTGAGTGTTTTTGGTTTTACTATTCTCTTTTGTGTCTTCAGGTTTCTTGGTGGTGTGTGAACATGATCATACAGACTTGTTCACTGTGCAAGTAGCCCATGTGTTTCTGTTTCCATAATTGTTCTCTTGTGTCTACAAGACTGGGGAGTTCCACCACTCCTCTTGGGCTATCTGCACAAAAGCTGTTCTACCCTGTATGCACACATGGATTTTTCCTCTCTGAACCCTGTTCACACAGGTTATATACAGATGATCAGGTTTTTAAATACATCAGATAGGGATTGCATACATTAGTTAGGACTGCTTTGATAAGGGTATACCATGAAGATTGGTAGAGCAGCTTAGTATACATTTTTTGCAAAAAACGTATCAACCAAATACCCTGTTTTTTACATCTTTTACTAGCACTGGCGGATTACTGCAACATTTTTTCAAACTGAGTGTTTTTGGTTTTACTATTCTCTTTTGTGTCTTCAGGTTTCTTGGTGGTGTGTGAACATGATCATACAGACTTGTTCACTGTGCAAGTAGCCCATGTGTTTCTGTTTCCATAATTGTTCTCTTGTGTCTACAAGACTGGGGAGTTCCACCACTCCTCTTGGGCTATCTGCACAAAAGCTGTTCTACCCTGTATGCACACATGGATTTTTCCTCTCTGAACCCTGTTCACACAGGTTATATACAGATGATCAGGTTTTTAAATACATCAGATAGGGATTGCATACATTAGTTAGGACTGCTCTGATAAGGGTATACCGTGAAGATTGGTAGAGCAGCTTAGTATACATTTTTTGCAAAAAACTTATCAACCAAATACCCTGTTTTTTACATCTTTTACTAGCACTGGCGGATTACTGCAACATTTTTTCAAACTGAGTGTTTTTGGTTTTACTATTCTCTTTTGTGTCTTCAGGTTTCTTGGTGGTGTGTGAACATGATCATACAGACTTGTTCACTGTGCAAGTAGCCCATGTGTTCCTGTTTCCATAATTGTTCTCTTGTGTCTACAAGACTGGGGAGTTCCACCACTCCTCTTGGGCTATCTGCACAAAAGCTGTTCTACCCTGTATGCACACATTGATTTTTCCTCTCTGAACCCTGTTCACACAGGTTATATACAGATGATCAGGTTTTTAAATACATCAGATAGGGATTGCATACATTAGTTAGGACTGCTCTGATAAGGGTATACCGTGAAGATTGGTAGAGCAGCTTAGTATACATTTTTTGCAAAAAACGTATCAACCAAATACCCTGTTTTTTACATCTTTTACTAGCACTGGCGGATTACTGCAACATTTTTTCAAACTGAGTGTTTTTGGTTTTACTATTCTCTTTTGTGTCTTCACTCTACACTCTATACCCTACACTCTATACCCTACACTCTATACCCTACACTCTACACTCTATACCCTACACTCTATACACTACACTCTATACACTACACCCTACGCACTATACGCTACACTCTATACCCTACACTCTATACCCTACACTCCATACCCTACACTCAACACTCTATACCCTACACTCTACACTCTATACCCTACACTCTACACCCTACACTCTATACCCTACACTCTATACCCTACACTCTATACCCTACACTCTATACCCTACACTCTACACTCTATACCCTCTACACTCTATACCCTACACTCTATAACATACACTCTATACCCTACACTCTATACCCTACACTCTATACCATACACTACACTCTATACCATACACTCTACAGCATACACTCTATACCCTACACTCTATACACTACACTATATACCATACACTCTACACCCTACACTCTAATCCCTACACTCTACACTCTATACCCTACACTCTATACCCTACACTCTATACCCTAAACTCTATACCCTAAACTCTGCACCCTACACTCTACACCCTACACCCTACACACTATACCCTACACTCTATACCATACACTCTACACCCTACACTCTATACCATACACTCTACACTCTATACCCTACACTCTATACCCTACACTCTATAACCTACACTCTATACCCTACACTCTATACCCTACACTCTACACTCTATACCCTACACTATACCCTACACTCTATACACTACACCCTACGCACTATACGCTACACTCTATACCCTACACTCTATACCCTACACCCACTCTATACCCTACACTCTATAACATACACTCTATACCCTACACTCTATACCCTACACTCTATACCCTACACTCTACACTCTATACCCTACACTCTACACCCTACACTCTATACCCTACACTCTATACCCTCTACACTCTATACCCTACACTCTACACCCTACACTCTATAACATACACTCTATACCCTACACTCTATACCCTACACTCTATACCATACACTACACTCTATACCATACACTCTACAGCATACACTCTATACCCTACACTCTATACCCTACACTCTATACCCTATACCCTACACTCTATACACTACACTCTATACCATACACTCTACACCCTACACTCTACACCCTACACTCTATACCCTACACTCTATACCCTACACTCTACACTCTATACCCTACACTCTATACCCTACACTCTATAACCTACACTCTATAACATACAATACACTCTATACCCTACACTCTATACCCTACACTCTATACCCTACACTCTACACCCTAAACCCTACACCCTACACTCTATACCCTACAATCTATACCCTACACTCTATACCCTACACTCTATACCCTTCACTCTATACCCTGCACTCTACACCCTGCACTCTACACTCTAAACCCTACACCCTACACTCTATACCCTACACTCTATACCCTACACTCTACACTCTATACCCTACACTCTATAGCCTACACTCTATACCCTACAGTATATACCCTACACTCTATACCCTACACTCTACACCCTACACTCTACACTCTATACTCTACACTCTATACCCTACACTCTACACTCTATACCCTACTCTCTATACGCCACACTCTATACCCTACACCCTACAACCTACACTCTACACTCTATACCCTACACCCTACACTCTATACCCTACACTCTATATCCTACACTCTATACCCTGCACTCTACACCCTGCACTCTACACCCAACACTCTATACCCTACACTCTACAACCTACACTCTATACCCTACACTCTATAACCTACACTCTACACTCTAAACCCTACACTCTATAGCCTACACTCTATACCCTACACTCTACAATCTATACCCTACACTCTAAACCATACACTCTATACCCTACACTCTATACCATACACTCTATACCATACACTCTATACCATACACTCTATACCCTACACTCTACAGCCTACACTCTACACCCTACACTCTATACCTTACACTTTATACCCTACACACTAAACTCTATACCCTACACTCTACACTCTATACCCTACACTCTATAACATACACTCTATACCCTACACTCTATACCCTACACTCTATACCATACACTCTATACCATACACTCTATACCATACACTCTACACTCTATACCCTACACTCTATACCATACACTCTACACCATACACTCTATAGCATACACTCTACACTCTATACCCTACACTCTATACCCTACACTATACACTCTATACCCTACACTCTACACTTTATACCCTACTCTCTATACCCTACACTCTGTACCCTACACTCTACAACCTGCACTCTATACCCTACACTCTATACCCTACACCCTACACTCTATACCCTACACTCTATACCCTACACTCTATACCCTACACTCTATACCCTACACTCTACACTCTATACCATACACTCTACACCATACACTCTACACCATACACTCTACACCATACACTCTATAGCATACACTCTATACCCTACACTATACACTCTATACCCTACACTCTATACCCTACACTCTATACCCTACAATCTACACTCTATACCCTACCCTCTATAACCTACACTCTATAACATACACTACACTCTATACCCTACACTCTATACCCTATACCCTACACTCTATACTCTACACTCTATACCCTACACCCTACACTCTATACCCTACACTCTATACCCTACACTCTATACCCTACACTCTATACCCTACACTCTACACCCTACACTCTATAGCCTACACTCTACACTCTACTCTATACCCTACACTCTATACCCTACACTCTAATCCCTACACTCTACACTCTATATCCTACACTCTATACCCTACACTCTATACCCTACACTCTATACACTACACTCTACACCCTACACTCTAATCCCTGCACTCTAATCCCTACACCCTACACTCTATACCCTATACTCTATACCCTACACTCTATACCCTACAATCTATACCCTACACCCTACACTCTACACCCTACACTCTACACTCTATACCCGACACTCTACACCCTACACTCTATACCCTACACTCTACACCCTGCACTCTGTGCCCTACACTCTACACTCTTTACCCTACACTCTATACCCTACACTCTATACCCTACACTCTAATCCCTACACTCTACACTCTATACCCTACACTCTATACCCTACACTCTATACCCTACACTCTATACCCTACACTCTAATCCCTACACTCTAATCCCTACACTCTAATCCCTACACCCTAATCCCTACACCCTACACTCTATACCCTACACTCTATACCTTACACTCTATACCCTACACTCTATACCCTACACTCTATACGCCACACTCTATACCCTACACTCTATACCCTACACTCTACACTCTATACCCTACACTCTACACTCTATACCCTACACTCTATACCCTACACTCTATACCCTACACTCTACACTCTATACCCTACACTCTATACACTACACTCTATACACTACACCCTACGCACTATACGCTACACTCTATACCCTACACTCTATACCCTACACTCCATACCCTACACTCAACACTCTATACCCTACACTCTACACCCTACACTCTACACCCTACACTCTACACCCTACACTCTATACCCTACACTCTATACCCTACACTCTATACCCTACACTCTATACCCTACACTCTACACTCTATACCCTCTACACTCTATACCCTACACTCTATAACATACACTCTATACCCTACACTCTATACCCTACACTCTATACCATACACTACACTCTATACCATACACTCTATAGCATACACTCTATACCCTACACTCTATACACTACACTCTATACCATACACTCTACACACTACACTCTAATCCCTACACTCTACACTCTATACCCTACACTCTATACCCTACACTCTATACCCTAAACTCTATACCCTAAACTCTACACCCTACACTCTACACCCTACACCCTGCACCCTATACCCTACACTCTATACCATACACTCTACACCCTACACTCTATACCATACACTCTACACTCTATACCCTACACTCTATACCCTACACTCTATACCCTACACTCTATACCCTACACTCTACACTCTATACCCTACACTCTATACCCTACACTCTATACCCTACACTCTATACCCTACACTCTATACCATACACTCTATACCCTACACTCTACACTCTATACCCTACACTATACCCTACACTCTATACACTACACCCTATGCACTATCCGCTACACTCTATACCCTACACTCTATACCCTACACTCACTCTATACCCTACACTCTATAACATACACTCTATACCCTACACTCTATACCCTACACTCTATACCCTACACTCTACACTCTATACCCTACACTCTACACCCTACACTCTATACCCTACACTCTATACCCTTTACACTCTATACCCTACACTCTACACCCTACACTCTATAACATACACTCTATACCCTACACTCAATACCCTACACTCTATACCATACACTACACTCTATACCATACACTCTACAGCATACACTCTATACCCTACACTCTATAACCTACACTCTATACCCTATACCCTACACTCTATACACTACACTCTATACCATACACTCTACACCCTACACTCTGCACCCTACACTCTATACCCTACACTCTATACCCTACACTCTACACTCTATACCCTACACTCTATAACCTACACTACACTCTATACACTACACTCTATACCCTACAATCTATACCCTACACTCTATACCATACACTCTACACCCTACACTCTATACCATACACTCTACACTCTATACCCTACACTCTATACCCTACAATCTATACCCTACACTCTATACCCTACACTCTATACCCTACACTCTATACCCTGCACTCTACACCCTGCACTCTACACTCTAAACCCTACACCCTACACTCTATACCCTACACTCTATAACCTACACTCTACACTCTATACACTACACCCTACACACTATACGCTACACTCTATACCCTACACTCTATACCCTACACTCACTCTATACCCTACACTCTATAACATACACTCTATACCCTACACTCTATACCCTACACTCTATACCATACACTACACTCTATACCATACACTCTTCAGCATACACTCTATACCCTACACTCTATACCCTACACTCTATACCCTATACCCTACACTCTATACACTACACTCTATACCATACACTCTACACCCTACACTCTACACCCTACACTCTATACCCTACACTCTATACCCTACACTCTATAACCTACACTCTATAACATACACTACACTCTATACACTACACTCTATACCCTACACTCTATACCCTACACTCTATACCCTACACTCTATACCCTACACTCTATACCCTACACTCTACACTCTACACCCTACACTCTATACCCTACAATCTATACCCTACACTCTATACCCTACACTCTATACCCTACACTCTATACCCTGCATTCTACACCCTGCACTCTACACTCTAAACCCTACACCCTACACTCTATACCCTACACTCTATAACCTACACTCTACACTCTATACACTACACCCTACGCACTATACGCTACACTCTATACCCTACACTCTATACCCTACACTCACTCTATACCCTACACTCTATAACATACACTCTATACCCTACACTCTATACCCTACATTCTATACCCTACACTCTACACTCTATACCCTACCCTCTACACCCTACACTCTATACCCTACACTCTATACCCTCTACACTCTATACCCTACACTCTACACCCTACACTCTATAACATACACTCTATACCCTACACTCTATACCCTACACTCTATACCATACACTACACTCTATACCATACACTCTTCAGCATACACTCTATACCCTACACTCTATACCCTACACTCTATACCCTATACCCTACACTCTATACACTACACTCTATACCATACACTCTACACCCTACACTCTACACCCTACACTCTATACCCTACACTCTATACCCTACACTCTACACTCTATACCCTACACTCTATAACCTACACTCTATAACATACACTACACTCTATACACTACACTCTATACCCTACACTCTATACCCTACACTCTATACCCTACACTCTATACCCTACACTCTATACCCTACACTCTACACTCTACACCCTACACCCTACACTCTATACCCTACAATCTATACCCTACACTCTATACCCTACACTCTATACCCTACACTCTATACCCTGCACTCTACACCCTGCACTCTACACTCTAAACCCTACACCCTACACTCTATACCCTACACTCTATAACCTACACTCTACACTCTATACACTACACTCTATAGCCTACACTCTATAGCCTACAGTATATACCCTACACTCTATACCCTACACTCTACACCTTACACTCTACACTCTATTCCCTACACTCTATACCTTACACTCTATACCCTACACTCTACACTCTATACCCTACACTCTATACCCTACACTCTACACTCTATACCCTACACTCTATACGCCACACTCTATACCCTACACCCTACAACCTACACTCTTTACCCTACACTCCATATCCTACACTCTATACCCTGCACTCTACACCCTGCACTCTACACCCAACACTCTATACCCTACACTCTACAACCTACACTCTATACCCTACACTCTATAACCTACACTCTACACTCTATACCCTACACTCCATAGCCTACACTCTATACCCTACACTCTATACCATACACTCTATACCATACACTCTATACCATACACTCTATACCATACACTCTATACCCTACACTCTACACCCTACACTCTACACCCTACACTCTATACCTTACACTTTATACCCTACACGCTAAACTCTATACTCTACACTCTACACTCTATACCCTACACTCTATAACATACACTCTATACCCTACACTCTATACCCTACACTCTATACCATACACTCTATACCGTACACTCTACACTCTATACCCTACACTCTATACCATACACTCTACACCATACACTCTATAGCATACACTCTACACTCTATACCCTACACTCTATACCCTACACTATACACTCTATACCCTACACTCTACACTTTATACCCTACTCTCTATACCCTACACTCTATACCCTACACTCTACAACCTGCACTCTATACCCTACACTCTATACCCTACACCCTACACTCTATACCCTACACTCTATACCCTACACTCTATACCCTACACTCTATACCCTACACTCTATACCCTACACTCTACACTCTATACCATACACTCTACACCATACACTCTACACCATACACTCTACACCATACACTCTATAGCATACACTCTATACCCTACACTATACACTCCATACCCTACACTCTAAACCCTACACTCTATACCCTACAATCTACACTCTATACCCTACACTCTATACCCTACACTCTATAACTTACACTCTATAACATACACTACACTCTATACCCTACACTCTATACCCTATACCCTACACTCTATACCCTACACTCTATACCCTACACCCTACACTCTATACCCTACACTCTATACCCTACACTCTATACCCTACACTCTATACCCTACACTCTACACCCTACACTCTATAGCCTACACTCTACACTCTACTCTATACCCTACACTCTATACCCTACACTCTAATCCCTACACTCTACACTCTATACCCTACACTCTATACCCTACACTCTATACCCTACACTCTATACCCTACACTCTACACCCTACACTCTAATCCCTACACTCTAATCCCTACACCCTACACTCTATACCCTACACTCTATACCCTAGACTCTATACCCTACAATCTATACCCTACACCCTACACTCTACACCCTACACTCTACACTCTATACCCTACACTCTACACCCTACACTCTATACCTTACACTTTATACCCTACACGCTAAACTCTATACCCTACACTCTACACTCTATACCCTACACTCTATAACATACACTCTATACCCTACACTCTATACCCTACACTCTATACCATACACTCTATACCGTACACTCTACACTCTATACCCTACACTCTATACCATACACTCTACATCATACACTCTATAGCATACACTCTACACTCTATACCCTACACTCTATACCCTACACTATACACTCTATACCCTACACTCTACACTTTATACCCTACTCTCTATACCCTACACTCTATACCCTACACTCTACAACCTGCACTCCATACCCTACACTCTATACCCTACACCCTACACTCTAAACCCTACACTCTATACCCTACACTCTATTCCCTACACTCTATACCCTACACTCTATACCCTACACTCTACACTCTATACCATACACTCTACACCATACACTCTACACCATACACTCTACACCATACACTCTATAGCATACACTCTATACCCTACACTATACACTCTATACCCTACACTCTATACCCTACACTCTATACCCTACAATCTACACTCTATACCCTACACTCTATACCCTACACTCTATAACTTACACTCTATAACATACACTACACTCTATACCCTACACTCTATACCCTATACCCTACACTCTATACCCTACACTCTATACCCTACACCCTACACTCTATACCCTACACTCTATACCCTACACTCTATACCCTACACTCTATACCCTACACTCTACACCCTACACTCTATAGCCTACACTCTACACTCTACTCTATACCCTACACTCTATACCCTACACTCTAATCCCTACACTCTACACTCTATACCCTACACTCTATACCCTACACTCTATACCCTACACTCTATACCCTACACTCTAATCCCTACACTCTACACCCTACACTCTAATCCCTACACTCTAATCCCTACACCCTACACTCTATACCCTACACTCTATACCCTACAATCTATACCCTACACCCTACACTCTACACCCTACACTCTACACTCTATACCCTACACTCTACACCCTACACTCTATACCCTACACTCTACACCCTGCACTCTGTACCCTACACTCTACACTCTTTACCCTACACTCTATACCCTACACTCTATACCCTACACTCTAATCCCTACACTCTACACTCTATACCCTACACTCTATACCCTACACTCTATACCCTACACTCTATACCCTACACTCTAATCCCTACACTCTAATCCCTACACTCTAATCCCTACACCCTAATCCCTACACCCTACACTCTATACCCTACACTCTGTACCTTACACTCTATACCCTACACTCTATACCCTACACTCTATACCCTACACTCTATACCCTACACCCTACACTCTATACCCTACACTCTACACCCTACACTCTACACTCTATACCCTACACTCTACACCCTGCACTCTGTACCCTACACTCTATACCCTGCACTCTATACCCTACACTCTATACCCTACACTCTATACCCTACACTCTAAACTCTATACCCTACACTCTATACCCTACACTCTATAACATACACTCTATACCCTACACTCTATACCCTACACTCTATACCATACACTCTACACCATACACTCTACACTATACACTCTACACCATACACTCTACACCATACACTCTATAGCATACACTCTATACCCTACACTGTACACTCTATACCCTACACTCTATACCCTACACTCTATACCCTACACTATACACTCTATACCCTACACTCTACACTTTATACCCTACACTCTATACCCTACACTCTACAACCTGCACTCTATACCCTACACTCTACACTCTATACCCTACACTCTATACCCTACACTCTATACCCTACACTCTATACCCTACACTCTATAGCCTACACTCTATACCCTGCACTCTATACCATACACTCTATACCATACACTCTATACCATACACTCTATACCCTACACTCTACACCCTACACTCTACACCCTACACTCTATACCTTACACTCTATACCCTACACTCTACTCCCTACACTCTACACACTACACTCTACACCCTACACTCTACACTCTATACCTTACACATAGTAACATAGTAACATAGTTAGTAAGGCCGAAAAAAGACATTTGTCCATCCAGTTCAGCCTATATTCCATCATAATAAATCCCCAGATCTACGTCCTTCTACAGAACCTAATAATTGTATGATACAATATTGTTCTGCTCCAGGAAGACATCCAGGCCTCTCTTGAATCCCTCGACTGAGTTCGGCATCACCACCTCCTCAGGCAAGCAATTCCAGATTCTCACTGCCCTAACAGTAAAGAATCCTCTTCTATGTTGGTGGAAAAACCTTCTCTCCTCCAGACGCAAAGAATGCCCCCTTGTGCCCGTCACCTTCCTTGGTATAAACAGATCCTCAGCGAGATATTTGTATTGTCCCCTTATATACTTATACATGGTTATTAGATCGCCCCTCAGTCGTCTTTTTTCTAGACTAAATAATCCTAATTTCGCTAATCTATCTGGGTATTGTAGTTCTCCCATCCCCTTTATTAATTTTGTTGCCCTCCTTTGTACTCTCTCTAGTTCCATTATATCCTTCCTGAGCACCGGTGCCCAAAACTGGACACAGTACTCCATGTGCGGTCTAACTAGGGATTTGTACAGAGGCAGTATAATGCTCTCATCATGTGTATCCAGACCTCTTTTAATGCACCCCATGATCCTGTTTGCCTTAGCAGCTGCTGCCTGGCACTGGCTGCTCCAGGTAAGTTTATCATTAACTAGGATCCCCAAGTCCTTCTCCCTGTCAGATTTACCCAGTGGTTTCCCGTTCAGTGTGTAATGGTGATATTGATTCCTTCTTCCCATGTGTATAACCTTACATTTATCATTGTTAAACCTCATCTGCCACCTTTCAGCCCAAGTTTCCAACTTATCCAGATCCATCTGTAGCAGAATACTATCTTCTCTTGTATTAACTGCTTTACATAGTTTTGTATCATCTGCAAATATCGATATTTTACTGTGTAAACCTTCTACCAGATCATTAATGAATATGTTGAAGAGAACAGGTCCCAATACCGACCCCTGCGGTACCCCACTGGTCACAGAGACCCAGTTAGAGACTATACCATTTATAACCACCCTCTGCTTTCTATCACTAAGCCAGTTACTAACCCATTTACACACATTTTCCCCCAGAGTGTAGGGTATAGAGTGTAGAGTGTAGGGCATAGAGTGTAGAGTGTAGGGTATAGAGTGTAGGGTATAGAGTGTAGGGTATAGAGTGTAGAGTGTAGGGTATAGAGTGTAGGGTATAGAGTGTAGGGTATAGAGTGTAGGGTAGAGAGTGTAGAGTGTAGGGTATAGAGTGTAGGGTATAGAGTGTAGGGTATAGAGTGTAGAGTGTAGGGATTAGAGTGTAGGGTATAGAGTGTAGGGTGTAGAGTGTAGGGTATAGAGTGTAGAGTGTAGGGTATAGAGTGTATGGTATAGAGTGTAGGGTATAGAGTGTAGGGTGTAGAGTGTAGGGTATAGAGTGTAGGGTATAGAGTGTAGGGTATAGAGTGTAGGGAATAGAGTGTAGAGTGTAAGGTATAGAGTGTAGAGTGTATGGTATAGAGTGTAGGGTATAGAGTGTAGAGTGTATGGTATAGAGTGTAGGGTATAGAGTGTTGGGTATAGAGTGTATGTTATAGAGTGTAGGTTATAGAGTGTAGGGTAGAGAGTGTAGAGTGTGGGGTATAGAGTGTAGGGTATAGAGTGTAGGGTATAGAGTGTAAAGTGTAGGGATTAGAGTGTAGGGTATAGAGTGTAGGGTGTAGAGTGTAGGGTATAGAGTGTAGGGTATAGAGTGTAGGGTGTAGAGTGTAGGGTATAGAGTGTAGGGTATAGAGTGTAGGGTATAGAGTGTAGGGTATAGAGTGTAGGGAATAGACTGTAGAGTGTAAGGTATAGAGTGTAGAGTGTAGGGTATAGAGTGTAGGGTATAGAGTGTAGAGTGTAGGGATTAGAGTGTAGGGTATAGAGTGTAGGGTGTAGAGTGTAGGGTATAGAGTGTAGAGTGTAGGGTAGAGAGAGTATGGTATAGAGTGTAGGGTATACAGTGTAGGGTGTAGAGTGTAGGGTATAGAGTGTAGGGTATAGAGTGTAGGGTATAGAGTGTAGGGTATAGAGTGTAGGGAATAGAGTGTAGAGTGTAAGGTATAGAGTGTAGAGTGTAGGGTATAGAGTGTAGGGTATAGACTGTAGGGTATAGAGTGTAGGGTATAGAGTGTAGGGTATAGATTGTAGAGTGTAGGCTATAGAGTGTAGGGTATAGAGTGTAGAGTGTAGGGTATAGAGTGTAGGGTATAGAGTGTAGGGTATAGAGTGTAGGGTGTAGGGTATAGAGTGTAGGGTATAGAGTGTAGGGTATAGAGTGTAGGGTGTAGAGTGTAGGGTATAGAGTGTAGGGTATAGAGTATAGAGTGTAGGGTATAGAGTGTAGGGTATAGAGTGTAGGGTATAGAGTGTAGAGTGTAGGGTATAGAGTGTAAAGTGTATGGTATAGAGTGTAGGGTATAGAGTGTTGGGTATAGAGTGTATGTTATAGAGTGTAGGTTATAGAGTGTAGGGTAGAGAGTGTAGAGTGTGGGGTATAGAGTGTAGGGTATAGAGTGTAGGGTATAGAGTGTAAAGTGTAGGGATTAGAGTGTAGGGTATAGAGTGTAGGGTGTAGAGTGTAGGGTATAGAGTGTAGGGTATAGAGTGTAGGGTGTAGAGTGTAGGGTATAGAGTGTAGGGTATAGAGTGTAGGGTATAGAGTGTAGGGTATAGAGTGTAGGGAATAGACTGTAGAGTGTAAGGTATAGAGTGTAGAGTGTAGGGTATAGAGTGTAGGGTATAGAGTGTAGAGTGTAGGGATTAGAGTGTAGGGTATAGAGTGTAGGGTGTAGAGTGTAGGGTATAGAGTGTAGAGTGTAGGGTAGAGAGTGTATGGTATAGAGTGTAGGGTATACAGTGTAGGGTGTAGAGTGTAGGGTATAGAGTGTAGGGTATAGAGTGTAGGGTATAGAGTGTAGGGTATAGAGTGTAGGGAATAGAGTGTAGAGTGTAAGGTATAGAGTGTAGAGTGTAGGGTATAGAGTGTAGGGTATAGACTGTAGGGTATAGAGTGTAGGGTATAGAGTGTAGGGTATAGATTGTAGAGTGTAGGCTATAGAGTGTAGGGTATAGAGTGTAGAGTGTAGGGTATAGAGTGTAGGGTATAGAGTGTAGGGTATAGAGTGTAGGGTGTAGGGTATAGAGTGTAGGGTATAGAGTGTAGGGTATAGAGTGTAGGGTGTAGAGTGTAGGGTATAGAGTGTAGGGTATAGAGTGTAGGGTATAGAGTGTAGAGTGTAGGGTATAGAGTTTAGAGTGTAGGGTATAGAGTGTAGGGTATAACATAGTAACATAGTAACATAGTTAGTAAGGCCGAAAAAAGACATTTGTCCATCCAGTTCAGCCTATATTCCGTCATAATAAATCCCCAGATCTACGTCCTTTTACAGAACCTAATAATTGTATGATACAATATTGTTCTGCTCCAGGAAGACATCCAGGCCTCTCTTGAACCCCTCGACTGAGTTCGCCATCACCACCTCCTCAGGCAAGCAATTCCAGATTCTCACTGCCCTAACAGTAAAGAATCCTCTTCTATGTTGGTGGAAAAACCTTCTCTCCTCCAGACGCAAAGAATGCCCCCTTGTGCCCGTCACCTTCCTTGGTATAAACAGATCCTCAGCGAGATATTTGTATTGTCCCCTTATATACTTATACATGGTTATTACATCGCCCCTCAGTCGTCTTTTTTCTAGACTAAATAATCCTAATTTCGCTAATCTATCTGGGTATTGTAGTTCTCCCATCCCCTTTATTAATTTTGTTGCCCTCCTTTGTACTCTCTCTAGTTCCATTATATCCTTCCTGAGCACCGGTGCCCAAAACTGGACACAGTACTCCATGTGCGGTCTAACTAGGGATTTGTACATTGGCAGTATAATGCTCTCATCATGTGTATCCAGACCTCTTTTAATGCACCCCATGATCCTGTTTGCCTTGGCAGCTGCTGCCTGGCACTGGCTGCTCCAGGTAAGTTTATCATTAACTAGGATCCCCAAGTCCTTCTCCCTGTCAGATTTACCCAGTGGTTTCCCGTTCAGTGTGTAATGGTGATATTGATTCCCTCTTCCCATGTGTATAACCTTACATTTATCATTGTTAAACCTCATCTGCCACCTTTCAGCCCAAGTTTCCAACTTATCCAGATCCATCTGTAGCAGAATACTATCTTCTCTTGTATTAACTGCTTTACATAGTTTTGTATCATCTGCAAATATCGATATTTTACTGTGTAAACCTTCTACCAGATCATTAATGAATATGTTGAAGAGAACAGGTCCCAATACTGACCCCTGCGGTACCCCACTGGTCACAGCGACCCAGTTAGAGACTATACCATTTATAACCACCCTCTGCTTTCTATCACTAAGCCAGTTACTAACCCATTTACACACATTTTCCCCCAGACCAAGCATTCTCATTTTGTGTACCAACCTCTTGTGCGGCATGGTATCAAACGCTTTGGAAAAATCGAGATATACCACGTCCAATGACTCACCGTGGTCCAGTCTATAGCTTACCTCTTCATAAAAACTGATTAGATTGGTTTGACAGGAGCGATTTCTCATAAACCCATGCTGATATGGAGTTAAACAGTTATTCTCATTGAGATAATCCAGAATAACATCCCTCAGAAACCCTTCAAATAGAGTGTAAGGTATAGAGTGTAGGGTGTAGAGTGTAGGGTATAGAGTGTAGGGTATAGAGTGTAGGGTATAGAGTGTACGGTATAGAGTGTAGGGTATAGAGTGTATGGTATAGAGTGTAGGGTATAGAGTGTAGGGTATAGAGTGTATGGTATAGAGTGTAGGGTATAGAGTGTAGGGTATAGAGTGTAGAGTGTAGGGTATAGAGTGTAGGGTATAGAGTGTAGAGTGTAGGGTATAGAGTGTAGGGTATAGAGTGTAGGGTATAGAGTGTAGGGTATAGAATGTAGGGTATAGAGTGTAGGGTATAGAGTGTAGAGTGTAGGGTATAGAGTGTAGGGTATAGAGTGTAGGGTATAGAGTGTAGAGTGTAGGGTATAGAGTGTAGGGTATAGAGTGTAGGGTATAGAGTGTAGGGCATAGAGTGTAGGGTATAGAGTGTAGAGTGTAGGGTATAGAGTGTAGGGTATAGAGTGTAGAGTGTAGGGTATAGAGTGTAGGGTATAGAGTGTAGGTTATAGAGTGTAGGGTATAGAGTGTAGAGTGTAGGGTATAGAGTGTAGAGTGTAGGGTATAGAGTGTAGGGTATATAGTGTAGGGTATAGAGTGTAGGGTATAGAGTGTAGAGTGTAGGGTATAGAGTGTAGAGTGTAGGGTATAGAGTGTATGGTATAGAGTGTAGGGTATAGAGTGTAGGGTGTAGAGTGTTGGGTATAGAGTGTAGGGTATAGAGTGTAGGGTATAGAGTGTAGGGTATAGAGTGTAGGGAATAGAGTGTAGAGTGTAAGGTATAGAGTGTAGAGTGTAGGGTATAGAGTGTAGGGTATAGAGTGTAGAGTGTAGGGATTAGAGTGTAGGGTATAGAGTGTAGGGTATAGAGTGTAGGGTATAGAGTGTAGAGTGTAGGGTATAGAGTGTAGGGTATAGAGTGTAGGGTATAGAGTGTAGGGCATAGAGTGTAGGGTATAGAGTGTAGGGTATAGAGTGTAGAGTGTAGGGTATAGAGTGTATGGTATAGAGTGTAGGGTATAGAGTGTAGAGTGTAGGGTATAGAGTGTAGGGTATAGAGTGTAGGGTATAGAGTGTAGGGTATAGAGTGTAGGGCATAGACTGTAGGGTATAGAGTGTAGGGTATAGAGTGTAGGGTATAGAGTGTAGGGCATAGAGTGTAGGGTATAGAGTGTAGGGTATAGAGTGTAGAGTGTAGGGTATAGAGTGTAGGGTATAGAGTGTAGGGTATAGAGTGTAGAGTGTAGGGTATAGAGTGTAGGGTATAGAGTGTAGGGTATAGAGTGTAGGGCATAGAGTGTAGGGTATAGAGTGTAGAGTGTAGGGTATAGAGTGTAGGGTATAGAGTGTAGAGTGTAGGGTATAGAGTGTAGAGTGTAGGGTATCGAGTGTAGGGTATATAGTGTAGGGTATAGAGTGTAGGGTATAGAGTGTAGAGTGTAGGGTATAGAGTGTAGAGTGTAGGGTATAGAGTGTATGGTATAGAGTGTAGGGTATAGAGTGTAGGGTGTAGAGTGTTGGGTATAGAGTGTAGGGTATAGAGTGTAGGGTATAGAGTGTAGGGTATAGAGTGTAGGTTATAGAGTGTAGGGTATAGAGTGTAGAGTGTAGGGTATAGAGTGTAGAGTGTAGGGTATAGAGTGTAGGGTATATAGTGTAGGGTATAGAGTGTAGGGTATAGAGTGTAGAGTGTAGGGTATAGAGTGTAGAGTGTAGGGTATAGAGTGTATGGTATAGAGTGTAGGGTATAGAGTGTAGGGTGTAGAGTGTTGGGTATAGAGTGTAGGGTATAGAGTGTAGGGTATAGAGTGTAGGGTATAGAGTGTAGGGAATAGAGTGTAGAGTGTAAGGTATAGAGTGTAGAGTGTAGGGTATTGAGTGTAGGGTATAGAGTGTAGAGTGTAGGGATTAGAGTGTAGGGTATAGAGTGTAGGGTATAGAGTGTAGGGTATAGAGTGTAGAGTGTAGGGTATAGAGTGTAGGGTATAGAGTGTAGGGTATAGAGTGTAGGGCATAGAGTGTAGGGTATAGAGTGTAGGGTATAGAGTGTAGAGTGTAGGGTATAGAGTGTAGGGTATAGAGTGTAGAGTGTAGGGTATAGAGTGTAGGGTATAGAGTGTAGGGTATAGAGTGTAGGGTATAGAGTGTAGGGCATAGAGTGTAGGGTATAGAGTGTAGGGTATAGAGTGTAGGGTATAGAGTGTAGGGCATAGAGTGTAGGGTATAGAGTGTAGGGTATAGAGTGTAGAGTGTAGGGTATAGAGTGTAGGGTATAGAGTGTAGGGTATAGAGTGTACAGTGTAGGGCATAGAGTGTAGAGTGTAGGGTATAGAGTGTAGGGTATAGAGTGTAGGGTGTAGAGTGAAGGGTATAGAGTGTAGAGTATAGAGTGTAGGGTAGAGAGTGTAGGGTAGAGAGTGTAGAATGTAGGGTATAGAGTGTAGTGTATAGAGTGTAGGGTATAGAGTGTAGAGTGTAGGGATTAGAGTGTAGGGTATAGAGTGTAGGGTGTAGAGTGTAGGGTATAGAGTGTAGAGTGTAGGGTATAGAGTGTAGAGTGTAGGGTATAGAGTGTAGGGTATAGAGTGTAGGGTAGAGAGTGTAGGGTAGAGAGTGTAGAGTGTAGGGTATAGAGTGTAGGGAATAGAGTGTTGAGTGTAAGGTATAGAGTGCAGAGTGTAGGGCATAGAGTGTAGAGTGTAGGGTATAGAGTGTAGGGTATAGAGTGTAGGGTATAGAGTGTAGAGTGTGGGGTATAGAGTGTAGAGTGTAGGGCATAGAGTGTAGAGTGTAGGGTATAGAGTGTAGGGTATAGAGTGTAGGGTATAGAGTGTAGGGTATAGAGTGTAGGGTATAGAGTGTAGAGTGTAGGGTATAGAGTGTAGAGTGTAGGGTATAGAGTGTAGGGTATAGAGTGTAGGGTAGAGAGTGTAGGGTAAAGAGTGTAGAGTGTAGGGTATTGAGTGTAGGGTATAGAGTGTAGGGTATAGAGTGTAGAGTGTAGGGATTAGAGTGTAGGGTATAGAGTGTAGGGTGTAGAGTGTAGGGTGTAGAGTGTAGGGTATAGAGTGTAGGGTATAGAGTGTAGGGTATAGAGTGTAGGGAATAGAGTGTAGAGTGTAAGGTATAGAGTGTAGAGTGTAGGGTATAGAGTGTAGGGTATAGAGTGTAGAGTGTAGGGATTAGAGTGTAGGGTATAGAGTGTAGGGTATAGAGTGTAGGGTATAGAGTGTAGAGTGTAGGGTATAGAGTGTAGGGTATAGAGTGTAGGGTATAGAGTGTAGGGCATAGAGTGTAGGGTATAGAGTGTAGGGTATAGAGTGTAGAATGTAGGGTATAGAGTGTAGGGTATAGAGTGTAGAGTGTAGGGTATAGAGTGTAGGGTATAGAATGTAGGGTATAGAGTGTAGGGTATAGAGTGTAGGGCATAGAGTGAAGGGTATAGAGTGTAGGGTATAGAGTGTAGAGTGTAGGGTATAGGGTGTAGGGTATAGAGTGTAGGGCATAGAGTGTAGGGTATAGAGTGTAGGGTATAGAGTGTAGAGTGTAGGGTATAGATTGTAGGGTATAGAGTGTAGGAATAGAGTGTTGAGTGTAAGGTATAGAGTGTAGAGTGTAGGGTGTAGAGTGTAGAGTGTAGGGTATATAGTGTAGGGTATAGAGTGTAGGGCATAGAGTGTAGGGTATAGAGTGTAGGGTATAGAGTGTAGAGTGTAGGGTATAGAGTGTAGAGTGTAGGGTATAGAGTGTAGAGTGTAGGGCATAAAGTGTAGAGTGTAGGGTATAGAGTGTAGGGTATAGAGTGTAGGGTATAGAGTGTAGGTTATAGAGTGTAGGGTATAGAGTGTAGAGTGTAGGGTATAGAGTGTAGAGTGTAGGGTATAGAGTGTAGGGTATAGAGTGTAGGGTATAGAGTGTAGGGTAGAGAGTGTAGAGTGTAGGGTATAGAGTGTAGGGTATAGAGTGTAGGGTATAGAGTGTAGAGTGTAGGGATTAGAGTGTAGGGTATAGAGTGTAGGGTGTAGAGTGTAGGGTATAGAGTGTAGAGTGTAGGGTATAGAGTGTATGGTATAGAGTGTAGGGTATAGAGTGTAGGGTGTAGAGTGTAGGGTATAGAGTGTAGGGCATAGAGTGTAGGGTATAGAGTGTAGGGTATAGAGTGTAGAGTGTAGGGTATAGAGTGTAGAGTGCAGGGTATAGAGTGTAGAGTGTAGGGCATAGAGTGTAGAGTGTAGGGTATAGAGTGTAGGGTATAGAGTGTAGGGTATAGAGTGTAGGGTATAGAGTGTAGGGTATAGAGTGTAGAGTGTAGGGTATAGAGTGTAGGGTATAGAGTGTAGGGTATAGCGTGTAGGGTAGAGAGTGTAGAGTGTAGGGTATAGAGTGTAGGGTATAGAGTGTAGGGTATAGAGTGTAGAGTGTAGGGATTAGAGTGTAGGGTATAGAGTGTAGGGTGTAGAGTGTAGGGTATAGAGTGTAGAGTGTAGGGTATAGAGTGTATGGTATAGAGTGTAGGGTATAGAGTGTAGGGTGTAGAGTGTAGGGTATAAAGTGTAGGGTATAGAGTGTAGGGTATAGAGTGTAGGGTATAGAGTGTAGGGAATAGAGTGTAGAGTGTAAGGTATAGAGTGTAGAGTGTATGGTATAGAGTGTAGGGTATAGAGTGTAGAGTGTATGGTATAGAGTGTAGGGTATAGAGTGTTGGGTATAGAGTGTATGTTATAGAGTGTAGGGATTAGAGTGTAGGGTATAGAGTGTAGGGTGTAGAGTGTAGGGTATAGAGTGTAGGGTATAGAGTGTAGGGTGTAGAGTGTAGGGTATAGAGTGTAGGGTATAGAGTGTAGGGTATAGAGTGTAGGGTACAGAGTGTAGGGAATAGACTGTAGAGTGTAAGGTATAGAGTGTAGAGTGTAGGGTATAGAGTGTAGGGTATAGAGTGTAGAGTGTAGGGATTAGAGTGTAGGGTATAGAGTGTAGGGTGTAGAGTGTAGGGTATAGAGTGTAGAGTGTAGGGTAGAGAGTGTATGGTATAGAGTGTAGGGTATACAGTGTAGGGTGTAGAGTGTAGGGTATAGAGTGTAGAATATAGAGTGTAGGGTATAGAGTGTAGGGTATAGAGTGTAGGGAATAGAGTGTAGAGTGTAAGGTATAGAGTGTAGAGTGTAGGGTATAGAGTGTAGGGTATAGACTGTAGGGTATAGAGTGTAGGGTATAGAGTGTAGGGTATAGATTGTAGAGTGTAGGCTATAGAGTGTAGGGTATAGAGTGTAGAGTGTAGGGTATAGAGTGTAGGGTATAGAGTGTAGGGTATAGAGTGTAGGGTATAGAGTGTAGAGTGTAGGGTATAGTGTGTAGGGTATAGAGTGCAGGGTGTAGAGTGTAGGGTATAGAGTGTAGGGTATAGAGTATAGAGTGTAGGGTATAGAGTGTATGCCATAGAGTGTATGGTGTAGAGTGTATGGTATAGAGTGTAGGGTATAGAGTGTAGAGTGTATGGTATAGAGTGTAGGGTATAGAGTGTAGGGTATAGAGTGTATGTTATAGAGTGTAGGGTATAGAGTGTAGAGTGTAGGGTATAGAGTTTAGAGTGTAGGGTATAGAGTGTAGGGTATAGAGTGTAAGGTATAGAGTGTAGGGTGTAGAGTGTAGGGTATAGAGTGTAGGGTATAGAGTGTAGGGTATAGAATGTACGGTATAGAGTGTAGGGTATGGAGTGTATTGTATAGAGTGTAGGGTATAGAGTGTAGAGTGTAGGGTATAGAGTGTAGGGTATAGAGTGTAGGGTATAGAGTGTAGAGTGTAGGGTATAGAGTTTAGAGTGTAGGGTATAGAGTGTAGGGTATAGAGTGTAAGGTATAGAGTGTAGGGTGTAGAGTGTAGGGTATAGAGTGTAGGGTATAGAGTGTAGGGTATAGAGTGTACGGTATAGAGTGTAGGGTATAGAGTGTATGGTATAGAGTGTAGGGTATAGAGTGTAGTGTATAGAGTGTATGGTATAGAGTGTAGGGTATAGAGTGTAGGGTATAGAGTGTAGAGTGTAGGGTATAGAGTGTAGGGTATAGAGTGTAGGGTATAGAGTGTAGGGTATAGAGTTTAGGGTATAGAGTGTAGGGTATAGAATGTAGGGTATAGAGTGTAGGGTATAGAGTGTAGAGTGTAGGGTATAGAGTGTAGGGTATAGAGTGTAGAGTGTAGGGTATAGAGTGTAGGGTATAGAGTGTAGGGTATAGAGTGTAGGGCATAGAGTGTAGGGTATAGAGTGTAGAGTGTAGGGTATAGAGTGTAGGGTATAGAGTGTAGAGTGTAGGGTATAGAGTGTAGGGTATAGAGTGTAGGGTATAGAGTGTAGGGTATAAAGTGTAGAGTGTAGGGTATAGAGTGTAGAGTGTAGGGTATAGAGTGTAGGGTATATAGTGTAGGGTATAGAGTGTAGGGTATAGAGTGTAGAGTGTAGGGTATAGAGTGTAGAGTGTAGGGTTTATAGTGTATGGTATAGAGTGTAGGGTATAGAGTGTAGGGTGTAGAGTGTTGGGTATAGAGTGTAGGGTATAGAGTGTAGGGTATAGAGTGTAGGGTATAGAGTGTAGGGAATAGAGTGTAGAGTGTAAGGTATAGAGTGTAGAGTGTAGGGTATAGAGTGTAGGGTATAGAGTGTAGAGTGTAGGGATTAGAGTGTAGGGTATAGAGTGTAGGGTATAGAGTGTAGGGTATAGAGTGTAGAGTGTAGGGTATAGAGTGTAGGGTATAGAGTGTAGGGTATAGAGTGTAGGGCATAGAGTGTAGGGTATAGAGTGTAGGGTATAGAGTGTAGAGTGTAGGGTATAGAGTGTAGGGTATAGAGTGTAGGGTATATTGTGTAGAGTGTAGGGTATAGAGTTTAGAGTGTAGGGTATAGAGTGTAGGGTATAGAGTGTAAGGTATAGAGTGTAGGGTGTAGAGTGTAGGGTATAGAGTGTAGGGTATAGAGTGTAGGGTATAGAGTGTACGGTATAGAGTGTAGGGTATAGAGTGTATGGTATAGAGTGTAGGGTATAGAGTGTAGGGTATAGAGTGTATGGTATAGAGTGTAGGGTATAGAGTGTAGGGTATAGAGTGTAGAGTGTAGGGTATAGAGTGTAGGGTACAGAGTGTAGAGTGTAGGGTATAGAGTGTAGGGTATAGAGTGTAGGGTATAGAGTGTAGGGTATAGAATGTAGGGTATAGAGTGTAGGGTATAGAGCGTAGAGTGTAGGGTATAGAGTGTAGGGTATAGAGTGTAGGGTATAGAGTGTAGAGTGTAGGGTATAGAGTGTAGGGTATAGAGTGTAGGGTATAGAGTGTAGGGCATAGAGTGTAGGGTATAGAGTGTAGAGTGTAGGGTATAGAGTGTAGGGTATAGAGTGTAGAGTGTAGGGTATAGAGTGTAGGGTATAGAGTGTAGGGTATAGAGTGTAGGGTATAGAGTGTAGGGTATAGAGTGTAGAGTGTAGGGTATAGAGTGTAGAGTGTAGGGTATAGAGTGTAGAGTGTAGGGTATAGAGTGTATGGTATAGAGTGTAGGGTATAGAGTGTAGGGTGTAGAGTGTTGGGTATAGAGTGTAGGGTATAGAGTGTAGGGTATAGAGTGTAGGGTATAGAGTGTAGGGAATAGAGTGTAGAGTGTAAGGTATAGAGTGTAGAGTGTAGGGTATAGAGTGTAGGGTATAGAGTGTAGAGTGTAGGGATTAGAGTGTAGGGTATAGAGTGTAGGGTATAGAGTGTAGGGTATAGAGTGTAGGGTATAGAGTGTAGGGCATAGAGTGTAGGGTATAGAGTGTAGGGTATAGAGTGTAGAGTGTAGGGTATAGAGTGTAGGGTATAGAGTGTAGGGTATAGAGAGTAGAGTGTAGGGTATAGAGTGTAGGGTATAGAGTGTAGGGTATAGAGTGTAGGGTATAGAGTGTAGGGCATAGAGTGTAGGGTATAGAGTGTAGGGTATAGAGTGTAGGGTATAGAGTGTAGGGCATAGAGTGTAGGGTATAGAGTGTAGGGTATAGAGTGTAGAGTGTAGGGTATAGAGTGTAGGGTATAGAGTGTAGGGTATAGAGTGTACAGTGTAGGGCATAGAGTGTAGAGTGTAGGGTATAGAGTGTAGGGTATAGAGTGTAGGGTGTAGAGTGTAGGGTAGAGAGTGTAGGGTAGAGAGTGTAGAATGTAGGGTATAGAGTGTAGTGTATAGAGTGTAGGGTATAGAGTGTAGAGTGTAGGGATTAGAGTGTAGGGTATAGAGTGTAGGGTGTAGAGTGTAGGGTATAGAGTGTAGAGTGTAGGGTATAGAGTGTAGAGTGTAGGGTATAGAGTGTAGGGTATAGAGTGTAGGGTAGAGAGTGTAGAGTGTAGGGTATAGAGTTTAGGGAATAGAGTGTTGAGTGTAAGGTATAGAGTGCAGAGTGTAGGGCATAGAGTGTAGAGTGTAGGGTATAGAGTGTAGGGTATAGAGTGTAGGGTATAGAGTGTAGAGTGTAGGGTATAGAGTGTAGAGTGTGGGGTATAGAGTGTAGAGTGTAGGGCATAGAGTGTAGAGTGTAGGGTATAGAGTGTAGGGTATAGAGTGTAGGGTATAGAGTGTAGGGTATAGAGTGTATGGTATAGAGTGTAGAGTGTAGGGTATAGAGTGTAGAGTGTAGGGTATAGAGTGTAGGGTATAGAGTGTAGGGTAGAGAGTGTAGGGTAAAGAGTGTAGAGTGTAGGGTATAGAGTGTAGGGTATAGAGTGTAGGGTATAGAGTGTAGAGTGTAGGGATTAGAGTGTAGGGTATAGAGTGTAGGGTGTAGAGTGTAGGGTGTAGAGTGTAGGGTATAGAGTGTAGGGTATAGAGTGTAGGGTATAGAGTGTAGGGAATAGAGTGTAGAGTGTAAGGTATAGAGTGTAGAGTGTAGGGTATAGAGTGTAGGGTATAGAGTGTAGAGTGTAGGGATTAGAGTGTAGGGTATAGAGTGTAGGGTATAGAGTGTAGGGTATAGAGTGTAGAGTGTAGGGTATAGAGTGTAGGGTATAGAGTGTAGGGTATAGAGTGTAGGGCATAGAGTGTAGGGTATAGAGTGTAGGGTATAGAGTGTAGAGTGTAGGGTATAGAGTGTAGGGTATAGAGTGTAGGGTATAGAGTGTAGAGTGTAGGGTATAGAGTGTAGGGTATAGAATGTAGGGTATAGAGTGTAGGGTATAGAGTGTAGGGCATAGAGTGTAGGGTATAGAGTGTAGGGTATAGAGTGTAGAGTGTAGGGTATAGAGTGTAGGGTATAGAGTGTAGGGCATAGAGTGTAGGGTATAGAGTGTAGGGTATAGAGTGTAGAGTGTAGGGTATAGAGTGTAGGGTATAGAGTGTAGGGTATAGAGTGTAGAGTGTAGGGCATAGAGTGTAGAGTGTAGGGTATAGAGTGTAGGGTATAGATTGTAGGGTATAGAGTGTAGAGTGTAGGGTATAGTGTGTAGGGTATAGAGTGCAGGGTGTAGAGTGTAGGGTATAGAGTGTAGGGTATAAAGTGTAGAGTGTAGGGTATAGAGTGTATGCTATAGAGTGTATGGTGTAGAGTGTATGGTATAGAGTGTAGGGTATAGAGTGTAGAGTGTATGGTATAGAGTGTAGGGTATAGAGTGTAGGGTATAGAGTGTATGTTATAGAGTGTAGGGTATAGAGTGTAGGGTAGAGAGTGTAGAGTGTAGGGTATAGAGTGTAGGGTATGGAGTGTAGGGTATAGAGTGTAGAGTGTCGGGATTAGAGTGTAGGGTATAGAGTGTAGGATGTAGAGTGTAGGGTATAGAGTGTAGAGTGTAGGGTATAGAGTGTATGGTATAGAGTGTAGGGTATAGAGTGTAGGGTGTAGAGTGTAGGGTATAGAGTGTAGGGAATAGAGTGTAGGGTATAGAGTGTAGGGTATAGAGTGTAGGGTGTAGAGTGTAGGGTATAGAGTGTATGGTATAGAGTGTAGAGTGTAGGATATAGAGTGTAGGTTATAGAGTGTAGAGTGTAGGGTATAGAGTGTAGGGTATAGAGTGTAGGGTATTGAGTGTAGAGTGTAGGGATTAGAGTGTAGGGTATAGAGTGTAGGGTATAGAGTGTAGAGTGTAGGGTATAGAGTGTAGGGTATAGAGTGTAGAGTGTAGGGTATAGAGTGTAGGGTATAGAGTGTAGGGTATAGAGTGTAGGGTATAGAATGTAGGGTATAGCGTGTAGGGTATAGAGTGTAGAGTGTAGGGTATAGAGTGTAGGGTATAGAGTGTAGGGTATAGAGTGTAGAGTGTACGGTATAGAGTGTAGGGTATAGAGTGTAGGGCATAGAGTGTAGGGTATAGAGTGTAGGGTATAGAGTGTAGAGTGTAGGGTATAGAGTGTAGGGTATAGAGTGTAGAGTGTAGGGTATAGAGTGTAGGGTATAGAGTGTAGGGTATAGAGTGTAGGGTATAGAGTGTAGAGTGTAGGGTGTAGAGTGTAGAGTGTAGGGTATAGAGTGTAGGGTATAGAGTGTAGGGTATAGAGTGTAGGGTATAGAGTGTAGGGTATAGAGTGTAGAGTGTAGGGTACAGAGTGTAGAGTGTAGGGTATAGAGTGTATGGTATAGAGTGTAGGGTATAGAGTGTAGGGTGTAGAGTGTTGGGTATAGAGTGTAGGGTATAGAGTGTAGGGTATAGAGTGTAGGGTATAGAGTGTAGGGTATAGAGTGTAGGGAATAGAGTGTAGAGTGTAAGGTATAGAGAGTAGAGTGTAGGGTATAGAGTGTAGGGTATAGAGTGTAGAGTGTAGGGATTAGAGTGTAGGGTATAGAGTGTAGGGTATAGAGTGTAGGGTATAGAGTGTAGGGTATAGAGTGTAGGGTATAGAGTGTAGGGCATAGAGTGTAGGGCATAGAGTGTAGGGTATAGAGTGTAGGGTATAGAGTGTAGAGTGTAGGGTATAGAGTGTAGGGTATAGAGTGTAGGGTATAGAGTGTAGAGTGTATGGTATAGAGCGTAGGGTATAGAGTGTAGGGTATAGAGTGTAGGGTATAGATTGTAGGGCATAGAGTGTAGGGTATAGAGTGTAGGGTATAGAGTGTAGAGTGTAGGGTATAGAGTGTATGGTATAGAGTGTAGGGCATAGAGTGTAGGGTATAGAGTGTAAGGTATAGAGTGTAGAGTGTAGGGTATAGAGTGTAGGGTATAGAGTGTAGGGTATAGAGTGTAGAGTGTAGGGCATAGAGTGTAGAGTGTACGGTATAGAGTGTAGGGTATAGAGTGTAGGGTATAGAGTGTAGAGTGTAGGGTATAGAGTGTAGAGTGTAGGGTATAGAGTGTAGGGTATAGAGTGTAGGGTATAGAGTGTAGGGTATAGAGTGTACAGTGTAGGGCATAGAGTGTAGAGTGTAGGGTATAGAGTGTAGGGTATAGAGTGTAGGGTGTAGAGTGTAGGGTATAGAGTGTAGGGTATAGAGTGTAGGGTAGAGAGTGTAGGGTAGAGAGTGTAGAATGTAGGGTATAGAGTGTAGTGTATAGAGTGTAGGGTATAGAGTGTAGAGTGTAGGGATTAGAGTGTAGGGTATAGAGTGTAGGGTGTAGAGTGTAGGGTATAGAGTGTAGAGTGTAGGGTATAGAGTGTAGAGTGTAGGGTATAGAGTGTAGGGTATAGAGTGTAGGGTAGAGAGTGTGGGGTAGAGAGTGTAGAGTGTAGGGTATAGAGTGTAGGGAATAGAGTGTTGAGTGTAAGGTATAGAGTGCAGAGTGTAGGGCATAGAGTGTAGAGTGTAGGGTATAGAGTGTAGGGTATAGAGTGTAGGGTATAGAGTGTAGAGTGTAGGGTATAGAGTGTAGAGTGTGGGGTATAGAGTGTAGAGTGTAGGGCATAGAGTATAGAGTGTAGGGTATAGAGTGTAGGGTATAGAGTGTAGGGTATAGAGTGTAGGGTATAGAGTGTAGGGTATAGAGTGAAGAGTGTAGGGTATAGAGTGTAGAGTGTAGGGTATAGAGTGTAGGGTATAGAGTGTAGGGTAGAGAGTGTAGGGTAAAGAGTGTAGAGTGTAGGGTATAGAGTGTAGGGTATAGAGTGTAGGGTATAGAGTGTAGAGTGTAGGGATTAGAGTGTAGGGTATAGAGTGTAGGGAATAGAGTGTTGAGTGTAAGGTATAGAGTGCAGAGTGTAGGGCATAGAGTGTAGAGTGTAGGGTATAGAGTGTAGGGTATAGAGTGTAGGGTATAGAGTGTAGGGTATAGAGTGTAGGGTATAGAGTGAAGAGTGTAGGGTATAGAGTGTAGAGTGTAGGGTATAGAGTGTAGGGTATAGAGTGTAGGGTAGAGAGTGTAGGGTAAAGAGTTTAGAGTGTAGGGTATAGAGTGTAGGGTATAGAGTGTAGGGTATAGAGTGTAGAGTGTAGGGATTAGAGTGTAGGGTATAGAGTGTAGGGTGTAGAGTGTAGGGTGTAGAGTGTAGGGTATAGAGTGTAGGGTATAGAGTGTAGGGTATAGAGTGTAGGGAATAGAGTGTAGAGTGTAAGGTATAGAGTGTAGGGTATAGAGTGTAGGGTATAGAGTGTAGGGTATAGATTGTAGGGCATAGAGTGTAGGGTATAGAGTGTAGGGTATAGAGTGTAGAGTGTAGGGTATAGAGTGTAGGGTATAGAGTGTAGGGTATAGAGTGTAGAGTGTATGGTATAGAGCGTAGGGTATAGAGTGTAGGGTATAGAGTGTAGGGTATAGATTGTAGGGCATAGAGTGTAGGGTATAGAGTGTAGGGTACAGAGTGTAGAGTGTAGGGTATAGAGTGTATGGTATAGAGTGTAGGGCATAGAGTGTAGGGTATAGAGTGTAAGGTATAGAGTGTAGAGTGTAGGGTATAGAGTGTAGGGTATAGAGTGTAGGGTATAGAGTGTAGAGTGTAGGGCATAGAGTGTAGAGTGTACGGTATAGAGTGTAGGGTATAGAGTGTAGGGTATAGAGTGTAGAGTGTAGGGTATAGAGTGTAGAGTGTAGGGTATAGAGTGTGGGGTATAGAGTGTAGGGTATAGAGTGTAGGGTATAGAGTGTACAGTGTAGGGCATAGAGTGTAGAGTGTAGGGTATAGAGTGTAGGGTATAGAGTGTAGGGTGTAGAGTGTAGGGTATAGAGTGTAGGGTATAGAGTGTAGGGTAGAGAGTGTAGGGTAGAGAGTGTAGAATGTAGGGTATAGAGTGTAGTGTATAGAGTGTAGGGTATAGAGTGTAGAGTGTAGGGATTAGAGTGTAGGGTATAGAGTGTAGGGTGTAGAGTGTAGGGTATAGAGTGTAGAGTGTAGGGTATAGAGTGTAGAGTGTAGGGTATAGAGTGTAGGGTATAGAGTGTAGGGTAGAGAGTGTGGGGTAGAGAGTGTAGAGTGTAGGGTATAGAGTGTAGGGAATAGAGTGTTGAGTGTAAGGTATAGAGTGCAGAGTGTAGGGCATAGAGTGTAGAGTGTAGGGTATAGAGTGTAGGGTATAGAGTGTAGGGTATAGAGTGTAGAGTGTAGGGTATAGAGTGTAGAGTGTGGGGTATAGAGTGTAGAGTGTAGGGCATAGAGTATAGAGTGTAGGGTATAGAGTGTAGGGTATAGAGTGTAGGGTATAGAGTGTAGGGTATAGAGTGTAGGGTATAGAGTGAAGAGTGTAGGGTATAGAGTGTAGAGTGTAGGGTATAGAGTGTAGGGTATAGAGTGTAGGGTAGAGAGTGTAGGGTAAAGAGTGTAGAGTGTAGGGTATAGAGTGTAGGGTATAGAGTGTAGGGTATAGAGTGTAGAGTGTAGGGATTAGAGTGTAGGGTATAGAGTGTAGGGAATAGAGTGTTGAGTGTAAGGTATAGAGTGCAGAGTGTAGGGCATAGAGTGTAGAGTGTAGGGTATAGAGTGTAGGGTATAGAGTGTAGGGTATAGAGTGTAGAGTGTAGGGTATAGAGTGTAGAGTGTGGGGTATAGAGTGTAGAGTGTAGGGCATAGAGTATAGAGTGTAGGGTATAGAGTGTAGGGTATAGAGTGTAGAGTGTAGGGATTAGAGTGTAGGGTATAGAGTGTAGGGTGTAGAGTGTAGGGTGTAGAGTGTAGGGTATAGAGTGTAGGGTATAGAGTGTAGGGTATAGAGTGTAGGGAATAGAGTGTAGAGTGTAAGGTATAGAGTGTAGAGTGTAGGGTATAGAGTGTAGGGTATAGAGTGTAGAGTGTAGGGATTAGAGTGTAGGGTATAGAGTGTAGGGTATAGAGTGTAGAGTGTAGGGTATAGAGTGTAGGGTATAGAGTGTAGGGTATAGAGTGTAGGGCATAGAGTGTAGGGTATAGAGTGTAGGGTATAGAGTGTAGAGTGTAGGGTATAGAGTGTAGGGTATAGAGTGTAGGGTATAGAGTGTAGAGTGTAGGGTATAGAGTGTAGGGTATAGAATGTAGGGTATAGAGTGTAGGGTATAGAGTGTAGGGCATAGAGTGTAGGGTATAGAGTGTAGGGTATAGAGTGTAGAGTGTAGGGTATAGAGTGTGGGGTATAGAGTGTAGGGCATAGAGTGTAGGGTATAGAGTGTAGGGTATAGAGTGTAGAGTGTAGGGTATAGAGTGTAGGGTATAGAGTGTAAGGTATAGAGTGTAGAGTGTAGGGCATAGAGTGTAGAGTGTAGGGTATAGAGTGTAGGGTATAGAGTGTAGGGTATAGAGTGTAGAGTGTAGGGTATAGTGTGTAGGGTATAGAGTGCAGGGTGTAGAGTGTAGGGTATAGAGTGTAGGGTATAGAGTGTAGAGTGTAGGGTATAGAGTGTATGCTATAGAGTGTATGGTGTAGAGTGTATGGTATAGAGTGTAGGGTATAGAGTGTAGAGTGTATGGTATAGAGTGTAGAGTATAGAGTGTAGGGTATAGAGTGTATGTTATAGAGTGTAGGGTATAGAGTGTAGGGTAGAGAGTGTAGAGTGTAGGGTATAGAGTGTAGGGTATGGAGTGTAGGGTATAGAGTGTAGAGTGTCGGGATTAGAGTGTAGGGTATAGAGTGTAGGATGTAGAGTGTAGGGTATAGAGTGTATAGTGTAGGGTATAGAGTGTATGGTATAGAGTGTAGGGTATAGAGTGTAGGGTGTAGAGTGTAGGGTATAGAGTGTAGGGAATAGAGTGTAGGGTATAGAGTGTAGGGTATAGAGTGTAGGGTGTAGAGTGTAGGGTATAGAGTGTATGGTATAGAGTGTAGGATGTAGAGTGTAGGGTATATAGTGTAGAGTGTAGGGTATAGAGTGTAGGGTATAGAGTGTAGGGTACAGAGTGTAGGGTATATAGTGTAGAGTGTAGGGTATAGAGTGTAGGGTATAGAGTGTTGGGTATAGAGTGTAGGGTATAGAGTGTAGGGTATAGAGTGTAGAGTGTAGGGTATAGAGTGTAGGGTATAGAGTGTAGGGTATAGAGTGTAGGGTATAGAGTGTAGAGTGTAGGGTATAGAGTGTAGAGTGTAGGGTGTAGAGTGTATGGTATAGAGTGTAGGGTATAGAGTGTAGGGTGTAGAGTGTAGGGTATAGAGTGTAGGGTATAGAGTGTAGAGTGTAGGGTATAGAGTGTAGGGTATAGAGTGTAGGGTATAGAGTGTAGGTTATAGAGTGTAGAGTGTAGGGTATAGAGTGTATGGTATAGAGTGTAGGGTATAGAGTGTAGGGTATAGAATGTAGGGTATAGAGTGTAGGGCAAAGAGTGTAGGGTATAGAGTGTAGGGTATAGAGTGTAGAGTGTAGGGTATAGAGTGTAGGGTATAGAGTGTAGGGTATATAGTGTAGAGTGTAGGGTATAGAGTGTAGGGTATAGAGTGTAGGGTATAGAGTGTAGGGTTTAGAGTGTAGGGTATAGAGTGTAGAGTGTAGGGTATAGAGTGTAGACTGTAGGGTATAGAGTGTAGGGTATAGAGTGTAGAGTGTAGGGTATAGAGTGTAGAGTGTAGGGTGTAGAGTGTATGGTATAGAGTGTAGGGTATAGAGTGTAGGGTGTAGAGTGTAGGGTATAGAGTGTAGGGTATAGAGTGTAGGGTATATTGTGTAGGGTATAGAGTGTAGGGTATAGAGTGTAGGGTATAGAGTGTAGGGCAAATAGTGTAGGGTATAGAATGTAGGGTACAGAGTGTAGAGTGTAGGGTATAGAGTGTAGGGTATAGAGTGTAGAGTGTAGGGTATAGAGTGTAGGGTATAGAGTGTAGGGTATAGAGTGTAGGGTATAGAGTGTAGGGTATAGAGTGTAGAGTGTAGGGATTAGAGTGTAGGGTATAGTGTGTAGGGTGTAGAGTGTAGGGTATAGAGTGAAGAGTGTAGGGTATAGAGTGTATGGTATAGAGTGTAGGGTATAGAGTGTAGGGTGTAGAGTGTAGGGTATAGAGTGTAGGGTATAGAGTGTGGGGTATAGAGTGTAGGGTATAGAGTGTAGGGAATAGAGTGTAGAGTGTAAGGTATAGAGTGTAGAGTGTAGGGTATAGAGTGTAGGGAATAGACTGTAGGGTATAGAGTGTAGGGTATAGAGTGTAGGGTATAGATTGTAGAGTGTAGGCTATAGAGTGTAGGGTATAGAGTGTAGGTTATAGAGTGTAGGGTATAGAGTGTAGAGTGTAGGGTATAGATTGTAGGGTATAGAGTGTAGGTTATAGAGTGTAGGGTATAGAGTGTAGGGCATAGAGTGTAGTGCACAGTGTGTAGGGTATAGAGTGCAGGGTGTAGAGTGTAGGGTATAGAGTGTAGGGTATAGAGTGTAGAGTGTAGGGTATAGAGTGTATGCTATAGAGTGTATGGTGTAGAGTGTATGGTATAGAGTGTAGGGTATAGAGTGTAGAGTGTATGGTATAGAGTGTTGGGTATATAGTGTAGGGTATAGAGTGTATGTTATAGAGTGTAGGGTATAGAGTGTAGAATGTAGGGTATAGAGTTTAGAGTGTAGGGTATAGAGTGTAGGGTATAGAGTGTAAGGTATAGAGTGTAGAGTGTAGGGAATAGAGTGTAGGGTATAGAGTGTAGGGTATAGAGTTTACGGTATAAAGTGTAGGGTATAGAGTGTATGGTATAGAGTGTAGGGTATAGAGTGTAGAGTGTAGGGTATAGAGTGTAGGGTATAGACTGTAGGGTATAGAGTGTAGGGTATAGAGTGTAGAGTGTAGGGTATAGAGTGTAGGGTATAGAGTGTAGGGTATAGAGTGTAGGGTATAGAGTGTAGAGTGTAGGGTATGAAGTGTAGGGTATAGAGTGTAGGGTATAGAGTGTAGGGTATAGAGTGTAGGGTATACAGTGTAGAGTGTAGGGTATAGAGTGTAGAGTGTAGGTTATAGAGTGTAGGGTATAGAGTGTAGGGTATAGAGTGTAGGGTATAGAGTGTTTAGTACAGAGTGTAGGGTATAGAGTGTAGGGTGTAGAGTGTAGGGTATAGAGTGTAGGGCATAGAGTGTAGGGTATAGAGTGTAGGGTATAGAGTGTAGGGTATAGAGTGTATGGTATAGAGTGTAGGGTATAGAGTGTAGAGTATAGAGTGTAGGGTATAGAGTGTAGGGCAAAGAGTGTAGGGTATAGAGTGTAGGGTATAGAGTGTAGAGTGTAGGGTATAGAGTGTAGGGTATAGAGTGTAGGGTATAGAGTGTAGATTGTAGGGTATAGAGTGTAGGGTATAGAGTGTAGGGTATAGAGTGTAGGGTATAGAGTGAAGGGTATAGAGTGTAGAGTGTAGGGTATAGAGTGTAGAGTGTAGGGTATAGAGTGTAGGGTATAGAGTGTAGGTTATAGAGTGTAGGGTATAGAGTGTAGAGTGTAGGGTGTAGAGTGTATGGTATAGAGTGTAGGGTGTAGGGTGTAGAGTGTAGGGTATAGAGTGTAGGGTATAGAGTGTAGGGTATAGAGTGTAGGGAATAGAGTGTAGAGTGTAAGGTATAGAGTGTAGAGTGTAGGGTATATAGTGTAGAGTGTAGTGATTAGAGTGTAGGGTATAGAGTGTAAGGAATAGAGTGTAGAGTGTAAGGTATAGAATGTAGAGTGTAGGGTATAGAGTGTAGGGTATAGAGTGTAAGGTATAGATTGTAGGGTGTAGAATGTAGGGTATAGAGTGTAGGGTATAGAGAATAGGGTATAGAGTGTAGGGTATAGAGTGTAGGGTATAGAGTGTAGAGTGTAGGGTATAGAGTTTAGAGTGTAGGGTATAGAGTGTAGGGTATAGAGTGTAAGGTTTAGAGTGTAGGGTGTAGAGTGTAGGGTATAGAGTGTAGGGTATAGAGTGTAGGGTATAGAGTGTACGGTATAGAGTGTAGGGTATAGAGTGTATGGTATAGAGTGTACGGTATAGAGTGTAGGGTATAGAGTGTAGGGTATAGAGTGTATGGTATAGATTGTAGGGTATAGAGTGTAGGGTATAGAGTGTATGTTATAGAGTGTAGGGTATAGAGTGTAGGGTATAGAGTTTAGAGTGTAGGGTATAGAGAGTAGGTTATAGAGTGTAAGGTATAGAGTGTAGGGTGTAGAGTGTAGGGTATAGAGTGTAGGGCATAGGGTGTAGGGTATAGAGTGTAGGGTATAGAGTGTAGAGTGTAGGGTATAGAGTGTAGGGTATAGAGTGTAGGGTATAGAGTGTAGAGTGTAGGGTATTGAGTGTAGGGTATAGAGTGTACGGTATAGAGTGTAGGGTATTGAGTGTAGGGTATAGAGTGTACGGTATAGAGTGTAGGGTGTAGAGTGTATGGTATAGAGTGTAGGGTATAGAGTGTAGAGTGTAGGGTGTAGAGTGTAGGGTATAGAGTGTAGGGTATAGAGTGTATGGTATAGAGTGTAGGGTATAGAGTGTAGAGTGTAGGGTATAGAGTGTAGGGTATAGAGTGTATGGTATAGAGTGTAGGGTATAGAGTGTAGGGTATAGAGTGTAGGGTATAGAGTGTATGTTATAGAGTGTAGGGTATCGAGTATAGAGTGTAGGGTATAGAGTTTAGAGTGTAGGGTATAGAGTGTAGGGTATAGAGTGTAAGGTATAGAGTGTAGGGTGTAGAGTGTAGGGTATAGAGTGTAGGACATAGGGTGTAGGGTATAGAGTGTAGGGTATAGAGTTTAGAGTGTAGGGTATAGAGTGTAGGGTATAGAGTGTAGGGTATAGAGTGTAGAGTGTAGGGTATAGAGTGTAGGGTATAGAGTGTAGGGTATAGAGTGTAGGGTATAGAGTGTAGAGTGTAGGGTATAGAGTGTAGAGTGTAGGTTATAGAGTGTAGGGTATAGAGTGTAGGGTATAGAGTGTAGGGTATAGAGTGTTTAGTACAGAGTGTAGGGTATAGAGTGTAGGGTGTAGAGTGTAGGGTATAGAGTGTAGGGCATAGAGTGTAGGGTATAGAGTGTAGGGTATAGAGTGTAGGGTATAGAGTGTATGGTATAGAGTGTAGGGTATAGAGTGTAGAGTATAGAGTGTAGGGTATAGAGTGTAGGGCAAAGAGTGTAGGGTATAGAGTGTAGGGTATAGAGTGTAGAGTGTAGGGTATAGAGTGTAAGGTATAGAGTGTAGGGTATAGAGTGTAGATTGTAGGGTATAGAGTGTAGGGTATAGAGTGTAGGGTATAGAGTGTAGGGTATAGAGTGTAGGGTATAGAGTGTAGAGTGTAGGGTATAGAGTGTAGAGTGTAGGGTATAGAGTGTAGGGTATAGAGTGTAGGTTATAGAGTGTAGGGTATAGAGTGTAGGGTATAGAGTGTAGAGTGTAGGGTGTAGAGTGTATGGTATAGAGTGTAGGGTATAGAGTGTAGGGTGTAGAGTGTAGGGTATAGAGTGTGGGGTATAGAGTGTAGGGTATAGAGTGTAGGGAATAGAGTGTAGAGTGTAAGGTATAGAGTGTAGAGTGTAGGGTATAGAGTGTAGAGTGTAGTGATTAGAGTGTAGGGTATAGAGTGTAAGGAATAGAGTGTAGAGTGTAAGGTATAGAATGTAGAGTGTAGGGTATAGAGTGTAGGGTATAGAGTGTAAGGTATAGATTGTAGGGTGTAGAGTGTAGGGTATAGAGTGTAGGGTATAGAGAATAGGGTATAGATTGTAGGGTATAGAGTGTAGGGTATAGAGTGTAGAGTGTAGGGTATAGAGTTTAGAGTGTAGGGTATAGAGTGTAGGGTATAGAGTGTAAGGTTTAGAGTGTAGGGTGTAGAGTGTAGGGTGTAGAGTGTAGGGTATAGAGTGTAGGGTATAGAGTGTACGGTATAGAGTGTAGGGTATAGAGTGTATGGTATAGAGTGTAGGGTATAGAGTGTAGGGTATAGAGTGTAGGGTATAGAGTGTATGGTATAGATTGTAGGGTATAGAGTGTAGGGTATAGAGTGTATGTTATAGAGTGTAGGGTATAGAGTGTAGGGTATAGAGTTTAGAGTGTAGGGTATAGAGAGTAGGTTATAGAGTGTAAGGTATAGAGTGTAGGGTGTAGAGTGTAGGGTATAGAGTGTAGGGCATAGGGTGTAGGGTATAGAGTGTAGGGTATAGAGTGTAGAGTGTAGGGTATAGAGTGTAGGGTATAGAGTGTAGGGTATAGAGTGTAGAGTGTAGGGTATAGAGTGTAGGGTATTGAGTGCAGGGTATAGAGTGTACGGTATAGAGTGTAGGGTATAGAGTGTATGGTATAGAGTGTAGGGTATAGAGTGTAGAGTGTAGGGTGTAGAGTGTAGGGTATGGAGTGTAGGGTATAGAGTGTATGGTATAGAGTGTAGGGTATAGAGTGTATGGTATAGAGTGTAGGGTATAGAGTGTAGAGTGTAGGGTATAGAGTGTAGGGTATAGAGTGTATGGTATAGAGTGTAGGGTATAGAGTGTAGGGTATAGAGTGTATGTTATAGAGTGTAGGGTATCGAGTATAGAGTGTAGGGTATAGAGTTTAGAGTGTAGGGTATAGAGTGTAGGGTATAGAGTGTAAGGTATAGAGTGTAGGGTGTAGAGTGTAGAGTATAGAGTGTAGGACATAGGGTGTAGGGTATAGAGTGTAGGGTATAGAGTTTAGAGTGTAGGGTATAGAGTGTAGGGTATAGAGTGTAGGGTATAGAGTGTAGAGTGTAGGGTATAGAGTGTAGGGTATAGAGTGTAGGGTATAGAGTGTAGGGTATAGAGTGTAGAGTGTAGGGTATAGAGTGTAGAGTGTAGGGTATAGATTTTAGGGTATAGAGTGTAAGGTATAGAGTGTAGGGTAGAGAGTGTAGAGTGTAGGGTATAGAGTGTAGGGTATAGAGTGTAGGGTATAGAGTGTAGAGTGTAGGGATTAGAGTGTAGGGTATAGAGTGTAGGGTGTAGAGTGTAGGGTATTGAGTGTAGAGTGTAGGGTATAGAGTGTATGGTATAGAGTGTAGGGTATAGAGTGTAGGGTGTAGAGTGTAAGGTATAGAGTGTAGGGCATAGAGTGTAGGGTATAGAGTGTAGGGTATAGAATGTAGAGTGTAGGGTATAGAGTGTATGGTATAGAGTGTAGGGTATAGAGTGTAGGGTATAGAGTGTAGGGTATAGAGTGTAGGGCAAAGAGTGTAGGGTATAGAGTGTAGGGTATAGAGTGTAGAGTGTAGGGTATAGAGTGTAGGGTATAGAGTGTAGGGTATATAGTGTAGAGTGTAGGGTATAGAGTGTAGGGTATAGAGTGTAGGGTATAGAGTGTAGGGTATATAGTGTAGAGTGTAGGGTATAGAGTGTAGGGTATAGAGTGTTGGGTATAGAGTGTAGGGTATAGAGTGTAGGGCAAAGAGTGTAGGGTATAGAGTGTAGGGTATAGAGTGTAGAGTGTAGGGTATAGAGTGTAGGGTATAGAGTGTAGGGTATATAGTGTAGAGTGTAGGGTATAGAGTGTAGGGTATAGAGTGTAGGGTATAGAGTGTAGGGTATATAGTGTAGAGTGTAGGGTATAGAGTGTAGGGTATAGAGTGTTGGGTATAGAGTGTAGGGTATAGAGTGTAGGGTATAGAGTGTAGAGTGTAGGGTATAGAGTGTAGGGTATAGAGTGTAGGGTATAGAGTGTAGAGTGTAGGGTATAGAGTGTAGAGTGTAGGGTGTAGAGTGTATGGTATAGAGTGTAGGGTATAGAGTGTAGGGTGTAGAGTGTAGGGTATAGAGTGTAGGGTATAGAGTGTAGAGTGTAGGGATTAGAGTGTAGGGTATAGAGTGTAGGGTGTAGAGTGTAGGGTATAGAGTGTAGAGTGTAGGGTATAGAGTGTATGGTATAGAGTGTAGGGTATAGAGTGTAGGGTGTAGAGTGTAGGGTATAGAGTGTAGGGCATAGAGTGTAGGGTATAGAGTGTAGGTTATAGAGTGTAGAGTGTAGGGTATAGAGTGTATGGTATAGAGTGTAGGGTATAGAGTGTAGGGTATAGAGTGTAGGGTATAGAGTGTAGGGCAAAGAGTGTAGGGTATAGAGTGTAGGGTATAGAGTGTAGAGTGTAGGGTATAGAGTGTAGGGTATAGAGTGTAGGGTATATAGTGTAGAGTGTAGGGTATAGAGTGTAGGGTATAGAGTGTAGGGTATAGAGTGTAGGGTATAGAGTGTAGGGTATAGAGTGTAGAGTGTAGGGTATAGAGTGTATGGTATAGAGTGTAGGGTATAGAGTGTAGGGTATAGAGTGTAGGGTATAGAGTGTAGGGCAAAGAGTGTAGGGTATAGAGTGTAGGGTATAGAGTGTAGGGCAAAGAGTGTAGGGTATAGAGTGTAGGGTATAGAGTGTAGAGTGTAGGGTATAGAGTGTAGGGTATAGAGTGTAGGGTATATAGTGTAGAGTGTAGGGTATAGAGTGTAGGGTATAGAGTGTAGGGTATAGAGTGTAGGGTATAGAGTGTAGGGTATAGAGTGTAGAGTGTAGGGTATAGAGTGTAGAGTGTAGGGTATAGAGTGTAGGGTATAGAGTGTAGAGTGTAGGGTATAGAGTGTAGAGTGTAGGGTGTAGAGTGTATGGTATAGAGTGTAGGGTATAGAGTGTAGGGTGTAGAGTGTAGGGTATAGAGTGTAGGGTATAGAGTGTAGGGTATATAGTGTAGGGTATAGAGTGTAGGGTATAGAGTGTAGGGTATAGAGTGTAGGGCAAATAGTGTAGGGTATAGAATGTAGGGTACAGAGTGTAGAGTGTAGGGTATAGAGTGTAGGGTATAGAGTGTAGGGTATAGAGTGTAGAGTGTAGGGTATAGAGTGTAGGGTATAGAGTGTAGGGTATAGAGTGTAGGGTATAGATTGTAGGGTATAGAGTGTAGAGTGTAGGGTATAGTGTGTAGGGTGTAGAGTGTAGGGTATAGAGTGAAGAGTGTAGGGTATAGAGTGTAGGGTATAGAGTGTAGGGTATAGAGTGTAGAGTGTAGGGTGTAGAGTGTAGGGTATAGAGTGTAGGGTATAGAGTGTGGGGTATAGAGTGTAGGGTATAGAGTGTAGGGAATAGAGTGTAGAGTGTAAGGTATAGAGTGTAGAGTGTAGGGTATAGAGTGTAGAATATAGAGTGTAGAGTGTAGGGATTAGAGTGTAGGGTATAGAGTGTAGGGTGTAGAGTGTAGGGTATAGAGTGTAGAGTGTAGGGTATAGAGTGTATGGTATAGAGTGTAGGGTACAGAGTGTAGGGTGTAGAGTGTAGGGTATAGAGTGTAGGGTATAGGGTGTAGGGTATAGAGTGTAGGATATAGAGTGTAGGGAATAGAGTGTAGAGTGTAAGGTATAGAGTGTATAGTGTAGGGTATAGAGTGTAGGGTATAGACTGTAGGGTATAGAGTGTAGGGTATAGAGTGTAGGGTATAGATTGTAGAGTGTAGGCTATAGAGTGTAGGGTATAGAGTGTAGGTTATAGAGTGTAGGGTATAGAGTGTAGAGTGTAGGGTATAGATTGTAGGGTATAGAGTGTAGGTTATAGAGTGTAGGGTATAGAGTGTAGGGCATAGAGTGTAGTGCACAGTGTGTAGGGTATAGAGTGCAGGGTGTAGAGTGTAGGGTATAGAGTGTAGGGTATAGAGTGTAGAGTGTAGGGTATAGAGTGTATGCTATAGAGTGTATGGTGTAGAGTGTATGGTATAGAGTGTAGGGTATAGAGTGTAGAGTGTATGGTATAGAGTGTTGGGTATATAGTGTAGGGTATAGAGTGTATGTTATAGAGTGTAGGGTATAGAGTGTAGAATGTAGGGTATAGAGTTTAGAGTGTAGGGTATAGAGTGTAGGGTATAGAGTGTAAGGTATAGAGTGTAGGGTATAGAGTGTAGGGTATAGAGTTTACGGTATAAAGTGTAGGGTATAGAGTGTATGGTATAGAGTGTAGGGCAAAGAGTGTAGGGTATAGAGTGTAGGGTATAGAGTGTAGAGTGTAGGGTATAGAGTGTAGGGTATAGAGTGTAGGGTATAGAGTGTAGGGTATAGAGTGTAGAGTGTAGGGTATAGAGTGTAGAGTGTAGGGTATAGAGTGTAGGGTATAGAGTGTAGAGTGTAGGGTATAGAGTGTAGAGTGTAGGGTGTAGAGTGTATGGTATAGAGTGTAGGGTATAGAGTGTAGGGTGTAGAGTGTAGGGTATAGAGTGTAGGGTATAGAGTGTAGGGTATATAGTGTAGGGTATAGAGTGTAGGGTATAGAGTGTAGGGTATAGAGTGTAGGGCAAATAGTGTAGGGTATAGAATGTAGGGTACAGAGTGTAGAGTGTAGGGTATAGAGTGTAGGGTATAGAGTGTAGGGTATAGAGTGTAGAGTGTAGGGTATAGAGTGTAGGGTATAGAGTGTAGGGTATAGAGTGTAGGGTATAGAGTGTAGAGTGTAGGGATTAGAGTGTAGGGTATAGTGTGTAGGTTGTAGAGTGTAGGGTATAGAGTGAAGAGTGTAGGGTATAGAGTGTAGGGTATAGAGTGTAGGGTATAGAGTGTAGAGTGTAGGGTGTAGAGTGTAGGGTATAGAGTGTAGGGTATAGAGTGTGGGGTATAGAGTGTAGGGTATAGAGTGTAGGGAATAGAGTGTAGAGTGTAAGGTATAGAGTGTAGAGTGTAGGGTATAGAGTGTAGAATATAGAGTGTAGAGTGTAGGGATTAGAGTGTAGGGTATAGAGTGTAGGGTGTAGAGTGTAGGGTATAGAGTGTAGAGTGTAGGGTATAGAGTGTATGGTATAGAGTGTAGGGTACAGAGTGTAGGGTGTAGAGTGTAGGGTATAGAGTGTAGGGTATAGGGTGTAGGGTATAGAGTGTAGGATATAGAGTGTAGGGAATAGAGTGTAGAGTGTAAGGTATAGAGTGTATAGTGTAGGGTATAGAGTGTAGGGTATAGACTGTAGGGTATAGAGTGTAGGGTATAGAGTGTAGGGTATAGATTGTAGAGTGTAGGCTATAGAGTGTAGGGTATAGAGTGTAGGTTATAGAGTGTAGGGTATAGAGTGTAGAGTGTAGGGTATAGATTGTAGGGTATAGAGTGTAGGTTATAGAGTGTAGGGTATAGAGTGTAGGGCATAGAGTGTAGTGCACAGTGTGTAGGGTATAGAGTGCAGGGTGTAGAGTGTAGGGTATAGAGTGTAGGGTATAGAGTGTAGAGTGTAGGGTATAGAGTGTATGCTATAGAGTGTATGGTGTAGAGTGTATGGTATAGAGTGTAGAGTATAGAGTGTAGAGTGTATGGTATAGAGTGTTGGGTATATAGTGTAGGGTATAGAGTGTATGTTATAGAGTGTAGGGTATAGAGTGTAGAATGTAGGGTATAGAGTTTAGAGTGTAGGGTATAGAGTGTAGGGTATAGAGTGTAAGGTATAGAGTGTAGGGTATAGAGTGTAGGGTATAGAGTTTACGGTATAAAGTGTAGGGTATAGAGTGTATGGTATAGAGTGTAGGGTATAGAGTGTAGAGTGTAGGGTATAGAGTGTAGGGTATAGACTGTAGGGTATAGAGTGTAGGGTATAGAGTGTAGAGTATAGAGTGTAGGGTATAGAGTGTAGGGTATAGAGTGTAGGGTATAGAGTGTAGAGTGTAGGGTATGAAGTGTAGGGTATAGAGTGTAGGGTATAGAGTGTAGAGTATAGAGTGTAGGGTATAGAGTGTAGAGTGTAGGGTATAGAGTGTAGAGTGTAGGGTATAGAGTGTAGGGTATAGAGTGTAGGGTATAGAGTGTAGGGTATAGAGTGTTTAGTACAGAGTGTAGGGTATAGAGTGTAGGGTGTAGAGTGTAGGGTATAGAGTGTAGGGCATAGAGTGTAGGGTATAGAGTGTAGGGTATAGAGTGTAGGGTATAGAGTGTATGGTATAGAGTGTAGGGTATAGAGTGTAGAGTATAGAGTGTAGGGTATAGAGTGTACGGCAAAGAGTGTAGGGTATAGAGTGTAGGGTATAGAGTGTAGAGTGTAGGGTATAGAGTGTAGGGTATAGAGTGTAGGGTATAGAGTGTAGATTGTAGGGTATAGAGTGTAGGGTATAGAGTGTAGGGTATAGAGTGTAGGGTATAGAGTGTAGGGTATAGAGTGTAGAGTGTAGGGTATAGAGTGTAGAGTGTAGGGTATAGAGTGTAGGGTATAGAGTGTAGGTTATAGAGTGTAGGGTATAGAGTGTAGGGTATAGAGTGTAGAGTGTAGGGTGTAGAGTGTATGGTGTAGAGTGTAGGGTATAGAGTGTAGGGTGTAGAGTGTAGGGTATAGAGTGTAGGGTATAGAGTGTAGGGTATAGAGTGTAGGGAATAGAGTGTAGAGTGTAAGGTATAGAGTGTAGAGTGTAGGGTATAGAGTGTAGAGTGTAGTGATTAGAGTGTAGGGTATAGAGTGTAAGGAATAGAGTGTAGAGTGTAAGGTATAGAATGTAGAGTGTAGGGTATAGAGTGTAGGGTATAGACTGTAGGGTATAGAGTGTAGGATATAGAGTGTAGGGTATAGATTGTAGAGTGTAGGCTATAGAGTGTAGGGTATAGAGTGTAGAGTGTAGGATATAGAGTGTAGGGTATAGAGTGTAGGGTATGGAGTGTAGGGTATAGAGTGTAGAGTGTAGGGTATAGTGTGTAGGGTATAGAGTGTATGGTGTAGAGTGTATGGCATAGAGTGTAGTGTATAGAGTGTAGAGTGTATGGTATAGAGTGCAGGGTATAGAGTGTAGGGTATAGAGTGTATGTTATAGAGTGTAGGGTATAGAGTGTAGAGTGTAGGGTATAGAGTTTAGAGTGTAGGGTATAGAGTGTAGGGTATAGAGAGTAAGGTATAGAGTGTAGGGTGTAGAGTGTAGGGTATAGAGTGTAGGGAATAGAGTGTAGAGTGTAAGGTATAGAGTGTAGAGTGTAGGGTATAGAGTGTATAATATAGAGTGTAGAGTGTAGGGATTAGAGTGTAGGGTATAGAGTGTAGGGTGTAGAGTTTAGGGTATAGAGTGTAGAGTGTAGGGTATAGAGTGTATGGTATAGAGTGTAGGGTACAGAGTGTAGGGTGTAGAGTGTAGGGTATAGAGTGTAGGGTATAGAGTGTAGGGTATAGAGTGTAGGGTATAGAGTGTAGGGAATAGAGTGTAGGGTATAGATTGTAGAGTGTATGGTATAGAGTGTAGGGTATAGAGTGTAGAGTGTATGGTATAGAGTGTTGGGTATATAGTGTAGGGTATAGAGTGTATGTTATAGAGTGTAGGGTATAGAGTGTAGAGTGTAGGGTATAGAGTTTAGAGTGTAGGGTATAGAGTGTAGGGTATAAAGTGTAAGGTATAGAGTGTACCCTACACTCTATACCCTACACTCTATATCCTACACTCTACACTCTATACCCTACACTCTATACCCTACACTCTTTGCCCTACACTCTATACCCTACAATCTATACCCTACACTCTATACCATACACTCTACACCCTACACTCTGCACTCTATACCCTACACTCTACACTCTATACCCTACACTCTATACCCTACACTCTATACCCTACACTCTACACTCTATACCCTACACTCTACACTCTATACCCTACACTCTATACCCTACACTCTATACCCTACACTCTACATTCTATACCCTACACTCTATACCCTACACTCTATACCCTACACTCTATACCATACACTCTATACCCTACACTCTTTGCCCTACACTCTATACCCTACACTCTATACCCTACACTCTATACCCTACACTCTACACTCTATACCCTACACTCTATACCCTACACTCTTTGCCCTACACTCTATACCCTACACTCTATACCCTACACTCTATACCCTACACTCTACACTCTATACCCTACACTCTATACCCTACACTCTATACCCTACACTCTACACTCTATACCCTACACTCTATACCCTACACTCTTTGCCCTACACTCTGTACCCTACACTCTATACCCTACACTCTATGCCCTACACTCTACACTCTATACCCTACACTCTATACCCTACACTCTATACCCTACACTCTATACCCTACACTCTACACTCTATACCCTACACTCTATACCCTACATTCTATACCCTACACTCTATACCCTACACTCTATACCCTACACTCTATACCTTACACTCTACACCCTACACTCTATACCCTACACTCTATACCATACACTCTACACCCTACACTCTACACTCTATACCCTACACTCTACATTCTATACCCTACACTCTATAGCCTACACTCTACACTCTATACCCTACACTCTACACTCTATACCCTACACTCTATACCCTACACTCTATACCCTACACTCTATACCCTACACTCTACACTATATACCCTACACTCTATACCCTACACTCTACACTCTATACCCTACACTCTATACCCTACACTCTTTGCCCTACACTCTATACCCTACACTCTATACCCTACACTCTATACCCTACACTCTATACCATACACTCTATACCCTACACTCTACACTCTATACCTACACTCTATACCCTACACTCTATGCCCTACACTCTATACCCTACACTCTACACCCTACACTCTATACCCTACACTCTATACCATAGACTCTATATCCTACACTCTACACTCTATACCCTACACTCTACACCCTACACTCTATACCCTACACTCTAATCCCTACACTCTACACTCTATACCCTACACTCTACACCCTACACTCTATACCCTACACTCTATACCATACACTCTACACCCTACACTCTACACTCTATACCCTACACTCTACACTCTATACCCTACACTCTATACCCTACACTCTATACCCTACACTCTATACCCTACCCTCTATACCCTACACTCTATAACCTACACTCTATACCCTACACTCTATACCCTACACTCTACACTCTATACCCTACACTCTACACTCTATACCCTACACTCTATACCCTACACTCTATACCCTACACTCTATACCCTACACTCTATACCCTACAATCTACACTCTATACCCTACACTCTACACTCTATACCCTACACTCTATACCCTACACTCTTTGCCCTACACTCTATACCCTACACTCTATACTCTACACTCTATACCCTACACTCTATACCATACACTCTATACCCTACACTCTATACCCTACACTCTATACCCTACACTCTATGCCCTACACTCTATACCCTACACTCTACACCCTACACTCTATACCCTACACTCTGTACTAAACACTCTATACCCTACACTCTATACCCTACACTCTATACCCTACACTCTATAACCTACACTCTACACTCTATACCCTACACTCTACACTCTATACCCTACACTCTATACCCTACACTCTATACCCTACACTCTATACCCTACACTTCATACCCTACACTCTACACTCTATACCCTACACTCTATACCCTACACTCTATACCCTACACTCTATACCCTACACTCTACACTCTATACCCTACACTCTATACCCTACAGTCTATACCCTACACTCTATACCCTACACTCTACACTCTATACCCTACACTCTATACCATACACTCTATACCCTACACTTTATATCGTAAACTCTATACCCTACACTCTATACCCTACACTCTATTCCCTACACTCTACACCCTGCACTCTATACCTTACACTCTATACCCTACACTCTATACCCTACACTCTAAACTCTATACCCTACATTCTACACTCTATACCCTACACTCTATAACATACACTCTATACCCTACACTATATACCCAACACTCTATACCATACACTCTACACTCTATACCCTACACTCTATACCATACACTCTACACCATACACTCTATAGCATACACTCTATACCCTACACTCTACACTCTATACCCTACACTCTATACCCTACACTCTACACCCTGCACTCTATACCCTACACACTGTGCACTACACTCTATGCCCTACACTCTATACCCTACACTCTATAACCTACACTCTATACCCTACAATCTATACCCTACACTCTACACTCTATACCCTACACTCTATACCCTACACTCTATAGCCTACACTCTACAATCTATACCCTACACTCTATACCCTACACTCTATACCCTACAGTCTATACCCTACACTCTATACCCTACACTATACACTCTATACCTTACACTCTACACTCTCTTCCCTACACTATATATCCTACACTCTATACCCTACACTCTATACCCTACACTCTATACCCTACACTCTACACCCTACACTCTGTACCCTACACTCTATACCATACACTCTATACCCTACACTCTACACTCTATACCCTACACTCTACACCCTACACTCTATACCCTACACTCTAATCCCTACACTCTACACTCTATATTCTACACTCTATACCCTACACTCTACACTCTATACCTTACACTCTACACTCTATTCCCTACACTCTATACCCTACACTCTATACCCCACACTCTATACCCTACACTCTATACCCTACACTCTACACCCTACACTCTATACCCTACACTCTATACCATACACTCTATACCCCACACTCTTCACTCTATACCCTACACTCTACACCCTACACACTATACCCTACACTCTAATCCCTACATTCTACACTCTATACCCTACACTCTATACCCTACACTCTATATCCTACACTCTATACCCTACACTCTATACCCTACACTCTACACTCTGTACCCTACATTCTATACCCTACACTATTTACCCTACACTCTATACCCTACACTCTATACCCTACACTCTATACCCTACACTACATACCCTACACTCTATACCCTACACTCTATACCCTACACTCTACACCCTACACTCTATACCCTACACTCTATACCATACACTCTACACCCTACACTCTACACTCTATACCCTACACTCTACACTCTATACCCTACACTCTATACCCTACACTCTACACTCTATACCCTACACTCTACACTCTATACCCTACACTCTATACCCTACACTCTATACCCTACACTCTATACCCTACACTCTATACCCTACACTCTACACTATATACCCTACACTCTATACCCTACACTCTATACCCTACACTCTACACTCTATACCCTACACTCTATACCCTACACTCTTTGCCCTACACTCTATACCCTACACTCTATACCCTACACTCTATACCCTACACTCTATACCATACACTCTATACCCTACACTCTACACTCTATAACCTACACTCTATACCCTACAGTCTATGCCCTACACTCTATACCCTACACTCTACACCCTACACTCTATACCCTACACTCTATACCATACACTCTATACCCTACACTCTACACTCTATACCCTACACTCTACACCCTACACTCTATACCCTACACTCTAATCCCTACACTCTACACTCTATACCCTACACTCTATACTCTACACTCTACACCCTACACTCTATACCCTACACTCTATACCATACACTCTACACCCTACACTCTACACTCTATACCCTACACTCTACACTCTATACCCTACACTCTATACCCTACACTCTATACCCTACACTCTATACCCTACACTTCACACTCTATACCCTACACTCTATACCCTACACTCTATACCCAACACTCTATACCCTACACTCTATACCCTACACTCTACACTATATACCCTACACTCTATACCCTACACTCTATACCCTACACTCTATACCCTACACTCTACACTATATACCCTACACTCTATACCCTACACTCTATACCCTACACTCTACACTCTATACCCTACACTCTATACCCTACACTCTTTGCCCTACACTCTATACCCTACACTCTATACCCTACACTCTATACCCTACACTCTATACCATACACTCTATACCCTACACTCTACACTCTATACCCTACACTCTATACCCTACACTCTATGCCCTACACTCTATACCTTACACTCTACACCCTACACTCTATACCCTACACTCTATACCATACACTCTATACTCTACACTCTACACTCAATACCCTACACTCTACACCCTACACTCTATACCCTACACTCTAATCCCTACACTCTACACTCTATACCCTACACTCTATACCCTACACTCTATACCCTGCACTCTACACTCTCTACCCTACACTCTATACCTTACACTCTATACCCTAAAATCTATACCCTACACTCTACACTCTATACCCTACACTCTACACTCTATACCCTACACTCTATACCCTACACTCTATACCCTACACTCTATACCCTACACTCTACACTCTATACCCTACACTCTATACCCTACACTCTATACCCTACACTCTAAACTCTATACCCTACACTCTATACCCTACACCCTATGTCCTACACTCTATACCCTACACTCTACACCCTACACTCTATACCTTACACTCTATACCCTACACTCTATACCCTACACTCTAAACTCTATACCCTACACTCTATACTCGATACCCTACACTCTATAACATACACTCTATACCCTACACTCTATACCCTACACTCTATACCATACACTCTATACCCTACACTCTATACCCTACACTCTACACTCTATACCCTACACTCTATACCATACACTCTATACCCTACACTCTATACCATACACTCTATACCCTACACTCTATACCCTACACTCTACACCCTACACTCTACACTCTATACCCTACACTCTATACCATACACTCTATACCCTACACTCTATACCGTACACTCTATACCCTACACTCAATACCCTACACTCTATACCCTACACTCTACACTCTATACCCTACACTCTATACCCTACACTCTATACCCTACACTCTACACTCTATACCCTACACTCTATACCCTACACCCTATGCCCTACACTCTATACCCTACACTCTACACCCTACACTCTATACCTTACACTCTATAACCTACTCTCTATACCCTACACTCTAAACTCTATACCTTACACTCTATACCCTACACTCTATAACATACACTCTATACCCTACACTCTATACCCTACAATCTATACCATACACTCTATACCCTACACTCTATACCCTACACTCTATACCCTACACTCTATACCATACACTCTATACCCTACACTCTATACCGTACACTCTATACCCTACACTCTATACCCTACACTCTATACCCTACACTCTACACCCTACACTCTAAACCTTACACTCTATACCCTACACTCTATACCCTACACTCTAAACTCTATACCCTACACTCTACACTCTATACCCTACACTCTATACCCTACACTCTATACCCTATTCTCTATACCCTACACTCTATACCCTACACTCTACACCCTACAATCTATACCTTACACTCTATACCCTACACTCTATACCCTACACTCTACATTCTATACCTTACACTCTACACTCTATTCCTTACACTCTATACCCTACACTCTAATCACTACACTCTACACTCTATACCCTACACTCTACACTCTATACCTTACACTCTACACTCTATTCCCTACACTCTATACCCTACACTCTATACCCTACACTCTATACCCTACACTCTACACCCTACACTCTATACCCTACACTCTATACCATACACTCTACACCCTACACTCTACACTCTATACCCTACACTCTATACCCTACACTCTATAACCTACACTCTATACCCTACACTCTATACCCTACACTCTACACTCTATACCCTACACTCTACACTCTATACCCTACACTCTATACCCTACACTCTATACCCTACACTCTATACCCTACAATCTACACTCTATACCCTACACTCTATACCCTACACTCTATACCCTACACTCTACACTCTATACCCTACACTCTATACCCTACACTCTTTGCCCTACATTCTATACCCTACACTCTATACTCTACACTCTATACCCTACACTCTATACCATACACTCTATACCCTACACTCTATACCCTACACTCTATACCCTACACTCTATGCCCTACACTCTATACCCTACACTCTACACCCTACACTCTATACCCTACACTCTGTACTAAACACTCTATACCCTACACTCTATACCCTACACTCTATACCCTACACTCTATAACCTACACTCTACACTCTATACCCTACACTCTACACTCTATACCCTACACTATATACCCTACACTCTATACCCTACACTCTATACCCTACACTTCATACCCTACACTCTACACTCTATACCATACACTCTATACCCTACACTCTATACCCTACACTCTATACCCTACACTCTATGCCCTACACTCTATACCCTACACTCTATACCTTACACTCTATACCCTACACTCTATACCCTACACTCTACACTCTATACCCTACACTCTATATCCTACACTCTACACTCTATATCCTACACTCTATACCATACACTCTATACCCTACACTTTATACCGTAAACTCTATACCCTACACTCTATACCCTACACTCTATTCCCTACACTCTACACCCTACACTCTATACCTTACACTCTATACCCTACACTCTATACCCTACACTCTATACCCTACACTCTATGCCCTACACTCTATACCCTACACTCTACACCCTACACTCTATACCCTACACTCTGTACTAAACACTCTATACCCTACACTCTATACCCTACACTCTATACCCTACACTCTATAACCTACACTCTACACTCTATACCCTACACTCTACACTCTATACCCTACACTCTATACCCTACACTCTATACCCTACACTTCATACCCTACACTCTACACTCTATACCCTACACTCTATACCCTACACTCTATACCCTACACTCTATACCCTACACTCTATGCCCTACACTCTATACCCTACACTCTATACCTTACACTCTATACCCTACACTCTATACCCTACACTCTACACTCTATACCCTACAATCTATATCCTACACTCTACACTCTATACCCTACACTCTATACCATACACTCTATACCCTACACTTTATACCATAAACTCTATACCCTACACTCTATACCCTACACTCTATTCCCTACACTCTACACCCTACACTCTATACCTTACACTCTATACCCTACACTCTATACCCTACACTCTAAACTCTATACCCTACATTCTACACTCTATACCCTACACTCTATAACATACACTCTATACCCTACACTATATACCCAACACTCTATACCATACACTCTACACTCTATACCCTACACTCTATACCATACACTCTACACCATACACTCTATAGCATACACACTATACCCTACACTCTACACTCTATACCCTGCACTCTATACCCTACACACTGTGCACTACACTCTATGCCCTACACTCTATACCCTACACTCTATAACCTACACTCTATACCCTACAATCTATACCCTACACTCTACACTCTATACCCTACACTCTATAGCCTACACTCTACAATCTATACCCTACACTCTATACCCTACACTCTATACCCTACAGTCTGTACCCTACACTCTATACCCTACACTGTACACTCTATACCTTACACTCTACACTCTATTCCCTACACTCTATATCCTACACTCTATACCCTACACTCTATACCCTACACTCTATACCCTACACTCTACACCCTACACTCTGTACCCTACACTCTATACCATACACTCTATACCCTACACTCTACACTCTATACCCTACACTCTACACCCTACACTCTATACCCTACACTCTAATCCCTACACTCTACACTCTATATTCTACACTCTATACCCTACACTCTACACTCTATACCTTACACTCTACACTCTATTCCCTACACTCTATACCCTACACTCTATACCCCACACTCTATACCCTACACTCTATACCCTACACTCTACACCCTACACTCTATACCCTACACTTCTATACCATACACTCTATACCCTACACTCTACACTCTATACCCTACACTCTACACCCTACACTCTATACCCTACACTCTATAACCTACACTCTACACTCTATACCCTACACTCTACACTCTATACCCTACACTCTATACCCTACACTCTATACCCTACACTCTATACCCTACACTTCATACCCTACACTCTACACTCTATACCCTACACTCTATACCCTACACTCTATACCCTACACTCTATACCCTACACTCTATGCCCTACACTCTATACCCTACACTCTATACCCTACACTCTATACCCTACACTCTATACCCTACACTTCATACCCTACACTCTACACTCTATACCCTACACTCTATACCCTACACTCTATACCCTACACTCTATACCTTACACTCTATACCCTACACTCTATACCCTACACTCTACACTCTATACCCTACAATCTATATCCTACACTCTACACTCTATACCCTACACTCTATACCATACACTCTATACCCTACACTTTATACCATAAACTCTATACCCTACACTCTATACCCTACACTCTATTCCCTACACTCTACACCCTACACTCTATACCTTACACTCTATACCCTACACTCTATACCCTACACTCTAAACTCTATACCCTACATTCTACACTCTATACCCTACACTCTATAACATACACTCTATACCCTACACTATATACCCAACACTCTATACCATACACTCTACACTCTATACCCTACACTCTATACCATACACTCTACACCATACACTCTATAGCATACACTCTATACCCTACACTCTACACTCTATACCCTGCACTCTATACCCTACACACTGTGCACTACACTCTATGCCCTACACTCTATACCCTACACTCTATAACCTACACTCTATACCCTACAATCTATACCCTACACTCTACACTCTATACCCTACACTCTATAGCCTACACTCTACAATCTATACCCTACACTCTATACCCTACACTCTATACCCTACAGTCTGTACCCTACACTCTATACCCTACACTGTACACTCTATACCTTACACTCTACACTCTATTCCCTACACTCTATATCCTACACTCTATACCCTACACTCTATACCCTACACTCTACACCCTACACTCTGTACCCTACACTCTATACCATACACTCTATACCCTACACTCTACACTCTATACCCTACACTCTACACCCTACACTCTATACCCTACACTCTAATCCCTACACTCTACACTCTATATTCTACACTCTATACCCTACACTCTACACTCTATACCTTACACTCTACACTCTATTCCCTACACTCTATACCCTACACTCTATACCCCACACTCTATACCCTACACTCTATACCCTACACTCTACACCCTACACTCTATACCCTACACTTCTATACCATACACTCTATACCCTACACTCTACACTCTATACCCTACACTCTACACCCTACACACTATACCCTACACTCTAATCCCTACACTCTACACTCTATACCCTACACTCTATACCCTACACTCTATACCCTACACTCTATACCCTACACTCTATACCCTACACTCTACACTCTATACCCTACACTCTATACCCTACACTCTATACCCTACACTCTACACTCTGTACCCTACATTCTATACCCTACACTATTTGCCCTACACTCTATACCCTACACTCTATACCCTACACTCTATACCCTACACTATATACCCTACACTCTATACCCTACACTCTATACCATACACTCTACACCCTACACTCTACACTCTATACCCTACACTCTACACTCTATACCCTACACTCTATACCCTACACTCTACACTCTATACCCTACACTCTACACTCTATACCCTACACTCTATACCCTACACTCTATACCCTACACTCTATACCCTACACTCTACACTATATACCCTACACTCTATACCCTACACTCTATACCCTACACTCTACACTCTATACCCTACACTCTATACCCTACACTCTACACTCTATACCCTACACTCTACACTCTATACCCTACACTCTATACCCTACACTCTATACCCTACACTCTATACCCTACACTCTACACTATATACCCTACACTCTATACCCTACACTCTATACCCTACACTCTACACTCTATACCCTACACTCTATACCCTACACTCTTTGCCCTACACTCTATACCCTACACTCTATACCCTACACTCTATACCTTACACTCTATAACCTACTCTCTATACCCTACACTCTAAACTCTATACCCTAAACTCTATACCCTACACTCTATACCCTACACTCTATACCATACACTCTATACCCTACACTCTACACTCTATACCCTACACTCTACACCCTACACTCTATACCCTACACTCTAATCCCTACACTCTACACTCTACACCCTACACTCTATACCCTACACTCTATACCATACACTCTACACCCTACACTCTACACTCTATACCCTACACTCTACACTCTATACCCTACACTCTATACCCTACACTCTATACCCTACACTCTATACCCTACACTCTACACTCTATACCCTACACTCTATACCCTACACTCTATACCCAACACTCTATACCCTACACTCTATACCCTACACTCTACACTATATACCCTACACTCTATACCCTACACTCTATACCCTACACTCTATACCCTACACTCTACACTATATACCCTACACTCTATACCCTACACTCTATACCCTACACTCTACACTCTATACCCTACACTCTATACCCTACACTCTTTGCCCTACACTCTATACCCTACACTCTATACCCTACACTTTATACCATACACTCTATACCCTACACTCTACACTCTATACCCTACACTCTATACCCTACACTCTATGCCCTACACTCTATACCTTACACTCTACACCCTACACTCTATACCCTACACTCTATACCATACACTCTATACCCTACACTCTACACTCAATACCCTACACTCTACACCCTACACTCTATACCCTACACTCTAATCCCTACACTCTACACTCTATACCCTACACTCTATACCCTACACTCTATACCCTGCACTCTACACTCTCTACCCTACACTCTATACCTTACACTCTATACCCTAAAATCTATACCCTACACTCTACACTCTATACCCTACACTCTACACTCTATACCCTACACTCTATACCCTACACTCTATACCCTACACTCTATACCCTACACTCTACACTCTATACCCTACACTCTATACCCTACACTCTATACCCTACACTCTAAACTCTATACCCTACACTCTATACCCTACACCCTATGTCCTACACTCTATACCCTACACTCTACACCCTACACTCTATACCTTACACTCTATACCCTACACTCTATACCCTACACTCTAAACTCTATACCCTACACTCTATACTCGATACCCTACACTCTATAACATACACTCTATACCCTACACTCTATACCCTACACTCTATACCATACACTCTATACCCTACACTCTATACCCTACACTCTACACTCTATACCCTACACTCTATACCATACACTCTATACCCTACACTCTATACCATACACTCTATACCCTACACTCTATACCCTACACTCTACACCCTACACTCTACACTCTATACCCTACACTCTATACCATACACTCTATACCCTACACTCTATACCGTACACTCTATACCCTACACTCAATACCCTACACTCTATACCCTACACTCTACACTCTATACCCTACACTCTATACCCTACACTCTATACCCTACACTCTACACTCTATACCCTACACTCTATACCCTACACCCTATGCCCTACACTCTATACCCTACACTCTACACCCTACACTCTATACCTTACACTCTATAACCTACTCTCTATACCCTACACTCTAAACTCTATACCTTACACTCTATACCCTACACTCTATAACATACACTCTATACCCTACACTCTATACCCTACAATCTATACCATACACTCTATACCCTACACTCTATACCCTACACTCTATACCCTACACTCTATACCATACACTCTATACCCTACACTCTATACCGTACACTCTATACCCTACACTCTATACCCTACACTCTATACCCTACACTCTACACCCTACACAGTAAACCTTACACTCTATACCCTACACTCTATACCCTACACTCTAAACTCTATACCCTACACTCTACACTCTATACCCTACACTCTATACCCTACACTCTATACCCTATTCTCTATACCCTACACTCTATACCCTACACTCTACACCCTACAATCTATACCTTACACTCTATACCCTACACTCTATACCCTACACTCTACATTCTATACCTTACACTCTACACTCTATTCCTTACACTCTATACCCTACACTCTAATCACTACACTCTACACTATATACCCTACACTCTACACTCTAAACCTTACACTCGACACTCTATTCCCTACACTCTATACCCTACACTCTATACCCTACACTCTATACCCTACACTCTACACCCTACACTCTATACCCTACACTCTATACCATACACTCTACACCCTACACTCTACACTCTATACCCTACACTCTATACCCTACACTCTATAACCTACACTCTATACCCTACACTCTATACCCTACACTCTACACTCTATACCCTACACTCTACACTCTATACCCTACACTCTATACCCTACACTCTATACCCTACACTCTATACCCTACAATCTACACTCTATACCCTACACTCTATACCCTACACTCTATACCCTACACTCTACACTCTATACCCTACACTCTATACCCTACACTCTTTGCCCTACATTCTATACCCTACACTCTATACTCTACACTCTATACCCTACACTCTATACCATACACTCTATACCCTACACTCTATACCCTACACTCTATACCCTACACTCTATGCCCTACACTCTATACCCTACACTCTACACCCTACACTCTATACCCTACACTCTGTACTAAACACTCTATACCCTACACTCTATACCCTACACTCTATACCCTACACTCTATAACCTACACTCTACACTCTATACCCTACACTCTACACTCTATACCCTACACTATATACCCTACACTCTATACCCTACACTCTATACCCTACACTTCATACCCTACACTCTACACTCTATACCCTACACTCTATACCCTACACTCTATACCCTACACTCTATACCCTACACTCTATGCCCTACACTCTATACCCTACACTCTATACCTTACACTCTATACCCTACACTCTATACCCTACACTCTACACTCTATACCCTACACTCTATATCCTACACTCTACACTCTATATCCTACACTCTATACCATACACTCTATACCCTACACTTTATACCGTAAACTCTATACCCTACACTCTATACCCTACATTCTATTCCCTACACTCTACACCCTACACTCTATACCTTACACTCTATACCCTACACTCTATACCCTACACTCTATACCCTACACTCTATGCCCTACACTCTATACCCTACACTCTACACCCTACACTCTATACCCTACACTCTGTACTAAACACTCTATACCCTACACTCTATACCCTACACTCTATACCCTACACTCTATAACCTACACTCTACACTCTATACCCTACACTCTACACTCTATACCCTACACTCTATACCCTACACTCTATACCCTACACTCTATACCCTACACTTCATACCCTACACTCTACACTCTATACCCTACACTCTATACCCTACACTCTATACCCTACACTCTATACCCTACACTCTATGCCCTACACTCTATACCCTACACTCTATACCTTACACTCTATACCCTACACTCTATACCCTACACTCTACACTCTATACCCTACAATCTATATCCTACACTCTACACTCTATACCCTACACTCTATACCATACACTCTATACCCTACACTTTATACCGTAAACTCTATACCCTACACTCTATACCCTACACTCTATTCCCTACACTCTACACCCTACACTCTATACCTTACACTCTATACCCTACACTCTATACCCTACACTCTAAACTCTATACCCTACATTCTACACTCTATACCCTACACTCTATAACATACACTCTATACCCTACACTATATACCCAACACTCTATACCATACACTCTACACTCTATACCCTACACTCTATACCATACACTCTACACCATACACTCTATAGCATACACTCTATACCCTACACTCTACACTCTATACCCTGCACTCTATACCCTACACACTGTGCACTACACTCTATGCCCTACACTCTATACCCTACACTCTATAACCTACACTCTATACCCTACAATCTATACCCTACACTCTACACTCTATACCCTACACTCTATAGCCTACACTCTACAATCTATACCCTACACTCTATACCCTACACTCTATACCCTACAGTCTGTACCCTACACTCTATACCCTACACTGTACACTCTATACCTTACACTCTACACTCTATTCCCTACACTCTATATCCTACACTCTATACCCTACACTCTATACCCTACACTCTATACCCTACACTCTACACCCTACACTCTGTACCCTACACTCTATACCATACACTCTATACCCTACACTCTACACTCTATACCCTACACTCTACACCCTACACTCTATACCCTACACTCTAATCCCTACACTCTACACTCTATATTCTACACTCTATACCCTACACTCTACACTCTATACCTTACACTCTACACTCTATTCCCTACACTCTATACCCTACACTCTATACCCCACACTCTATACCCTACACTCTATACCCTACACTCTACACCCTACACTCTATACCCTACACTTCTATACCATACACTCTATACCCTACACTCTACACTCTATACCCTACACTCTACACCCTACACACTATACCCTACACTCTAATCCCTACACTCTACACTCTATACCCTACACTCTATACCCTACACTCTATACCCTACACTCTATACCCTACACTCTATACCCTACACTCTACACTCTATACCCTACACTCTATACCCTACACTCTATACCCTACACTCTACACTCTGTACCCTACATTCTATACCCTACACTATTTGCCCTACACTCTATACCCTACACTCTATACCCTACACTCTATACCCTACACTATATACCCTACACTCTATACCCTACACTCTATACCATACACTCTACACCCTACAATCTACACTCTATACCCTACACTCTACACTCTATACCCTACACTCTATACCCTACACTCTACACTCTATACCCTACACTCTACACTCTATACCCTACACTCTATACCCTACACTCTATACCCTACACTCTATACCCTACACTCTACAATATATACCCTACACTCTATACCCTACACTCTATACCCTACACTCTACACTCTATACCCTACACTCTATACCCTACACTCTACACTCTATACCCTACACTCTACACTCTATACCCTACACTCTATACCCTACACTCTATACCCTACACTCTATACCCTACACTCTACACTATATACCCTACACTCTATACCCTACACTCTATACCCTACACTCTACACTCTATACCCTACACTCTATACCCTATACTCTTTGCCCTACACTCTATACCCTACACTCTAAACCCTACACTCTATACCTTACACTCTATAACCTACTCTCTATACCCTACACTCTAAACTCTATACCCTAAACTCTATACCCTACACTCTATACCCTACACTCTATACCATACACTCTATACCCTACACTCTATACCCTACACTCTATACCCTACACTCTATACCCTACACTCTACACCCTACACTCTATACCCTACTCTCTATACCCTACACTCTACACTCTACACCCTACACTCTATACCCTACACTTTATACCCTACACTCTATACCCTACACTCTACACTCTATACTCTACACTCTACACTCTATACCCTGCACTCTATACCCTACACTCTATACCCTACACTCTATACCCTACACTCTATACCCTACACTCTACACTATATACCCTACACTCTATACCCTACACTCTATACCCTACACTCTACACTCTATACCCTACACTCTATACCCTACACTCTACACTCTATACTTTACACTCTACACTCTATTCCCTACACTCTATACCCTACACTTTATACCCTACACTCTATACCCTACACTCTATACCCTACACTCTACACCCTACACTCTATACCCTACACTCTACACCCTACACTCTATGCCCTACAATGTAATCCCTACACTCTACACTCTATACCCTACACTCTATACCCTACACTCTATACCCTACACTCTACACTCTCTACCCTACACTCTATAACATACACTCTATACCCTACACTCTATACCATACACTCTATACCATACACTCTACACTCTATACCCTACACTCTATACCATACACTCTACACCATACACTCTATAGCATACACTCTATACCCTACACTCTACACTCTATACCCTACACTCTATACCCTACACTCTACACCCTGCACTCTATACCCTACACACTATACCCTACACTCTACACTCTATACCCTACACTCTATACCCTACACTCTATACCCTACACTCTACACTCTATACCCTACACTCTATAGCCTACACTCTACAATCTATACCCTACACTCTATACCCTACACTCTATACCCTACAGTCTATACCCTACACTCTATACCCTACACTCTACACTCTATACCTTACATTCTACACTCTATTCCCTACACTCTATACCCTACACTCTATACCGTACACTCTATACCCTACACTCTATACCCTACACTCTATACCATACACTCTATACCCTACACTCTACACTCTATACCCTACACTCTACACCCTACACTCTATACCCTACACTCTAATCCCTACACTCTACACTCTATACCCTACACTCTATACCCTACACTCTACACTCTATACCTTACACTCTACACTCTATTCCCTACACTCTATACCCTACACTCTATACCCTACACTCTATACCCTACACTCTATACCCTACACTCTACACCCTACACTCTATACCCTACACTCTATACCATACACTCTATACCCTACACTCTACACTCTATACCCTACACTCTACACCCTGCACTCTATACCCTACACACTATACCCTACACTCTACACTCTATACCCTACACTCTATACCCTACACTCTACACTCTATACCCTACACTCTATAGCGTACACTCTACAATCTATACCCTACACTCTATACCCTACACTCTATACCCTACACTCTATATCCTACAGTCTATACCCTACACTCTATACCCTACACTCTACACTCTATACCTTACACTCTACACTCTATTCCCTACAATCTATACCCTACACTCTATACCCTACACTCTACACCCTACACTCTATACCCTACACTCTATACCATATACTCTATACACTACACTCTACACTCCATACCCTACACTCTACACCCTACACTCTATACCCTACACTCTAATCCCAACACTCTACACTCTATACCCTACACTCTATACCCTACACTCTACACTCTATACCTTACACTCTACACTCTATTCCCTACACTCTATACCCTACACTCAATACCCTACACTCTATACCCTACACTCTATAACCTACACTCTACACCCTACACTCTATACCCTACACTCTATACCATACACTCTATACCCTACACTCTACACTCTATACCCTACACTCTACACCCTACACTCTATACCCTACACTCTAATCCCTACACTCTACACTCTATACCCTTCACTCTATACCCTACACTCTATACCCTACACTCTACACTATCTACCCTACACTCTATACCCTACACTCTATACCCTACACTCTACACTCTATACCCTACACTCTACACTCTATACCCTAAACTCTATACCCTACACTCTATACCCTACACTCTATACCATACACTCTATACCCTACACTCTATACCCTACACTCTATACCCTACACTCTATACCCTACACTCTACACCCTACACTCTATACCCTACACTCTATACCCTACACTCTACACTCTACACCCTACACTCTATACCCTACACTCTATACCCTACACTCTATACCCTACACTCTACACTCTATACCCTACACTCTACACTCTATACCCTGCACTCTATACCCTACACTCTATACCCTACACTCTATACCCTACACTCTATACCCTACACTCTATACCATACACTCTATACCCTACACTCTACACTCTATACCCTACACTCTATATCCTACACTCTATGCCCAACACTCTATACCCTACACTCTACACCCTACACTCTATACCCTACACTCTATACCATACACTCTATACCCTACACTCTACACTCTATACCCTACATTCTACACCCTACACTCTATACCCTACACTCTAATCCCTACACTCTACACTCTATACCCTACACTCTATACCCTACACTCTATACCCTACACTCTACACTCTCTACCCTACACTCTATACCCTACACTCTATACCCTACACTCTATACCCTACACTCTACACTCTATACCCTACACTCTACACTCTATACCCTACACTCTATACCCTACACTCAATACCCTACACTCTATACCCTACACTCTACACTCTATACCCTACACTCTATACCCTACACTCTATACCCTACACTCTACACTCTATATCCTACACTCTATACCCTACACCCTATGCCCTACACTCTATACCCTACACTCTACACCCTACACTCTATACCTTACACTCTATACCCTACTCTCTATACCCTACACTCTAAACTCTATACCCTACACTCTATACCCTACACTCTATAACATACACTCTATACCCTACACTCTGTACCCTACAATCTATACCATACACTCTATACCCTACACTCTATACCATACACTCTATACCCTACACTCTATACCGTACACTCTATACCCTACACTCTATACCCTACACTCTATACCCTACACTCTACACCCTACACTCTATACCTTACACTCTATACCCTACACTCTATACCCTACACTCTAAACTCTATACCCTACACTCTACACTCTATACCCTACACTCTATACCCTACACTCTATACCCTACACTCTATACCCTACACTCTACACCCTACACTCTGTACCTTACACTCTATACCCTACACTCTATACCCTACACTCTAAACTCTATACCCTACACTCTACACTCTATACCCTACACTCTACACTCTATACCCTACACTCTATACCCTACACTCTATGCCCTACACTCTATACCCTACACTCTATACCTTACACTCTATACCCTACACTCTATACCCTACACTCTACACTCTATACCCTACACTCTATATCCTACACTCTACACTCTATATCCTACACTCTATACCATACACTCTATACCCTACACTTTATACCGTAAACTCTATACCCTACACTCTATACCCTACATTCTATTCCCTACACTCTACACCCTACACTCTATACCTTACACTCTATACCCTACACTCTATACCCTACACTCTATACCCTACACTCTATGCCCTACACTCTATACCCTACACTCTACACCCTACACTCTATACCCTACACTCTGTACTAAACACTCTATACCCTACACTCTATACCCTACACTCTATACCCTACACTCTATAACCTACACTCTACACTCTATACCCTACACTCTACACTCTATACCCTACACTCTATACCCTACACTCTATACCCTACACTCTATACCCTACACTTCATACCCTACACTCTACACTCTATACCCTACACTCTATACCCTACACTCTATACCCTACACTCTATACCCTACACTCTATGCCCTACACTCTATACCCTACACTCTATACCTTACACTCTATACCCTACACTCTATACCCTACACTCTACACTCTATACCCTACAATCTATATCCTACACTCTACACTCTATACCCTACACTCTATACCATACACTCTATACCCTACACTTTATACCGTAAACTCTATACCCTACACTCTATACCCTACACTCTATTCCCTACACTCTACACCCTACACTCTATACCTTACACTCTATACCCTACACTCTATACCCTACACTCTAAACTCTATACCCTACATTCTACACTCTATACCCTACACTCTATAACATACACTCTATACCCTACACTATATACCCAACACTCTATACCATACACTCTACACTCTATACCCTACACTCTATACCATACACTCTACACCATACACTCTATAGCATACACTCTATACCCTACACTCTACACTCTATACCCTGCACTCTATACCCTACACACTGTGCACTACACTCTATGCCCTACACTCTATACCCTACACTCTATAACCTACACTCTATACCCTACAATCTATACCCTACACTCTACACTCTATACCCTACACTCTATAGCCTACACTCTACAATCTATACCCTACACTCTATACCCTACACTCTATACCCTACAGTCTGTACCCTACACTCTATACCCTACACTGTACACTCTATACCTTACACTCTACACTCTATTCCCTACACTCTATATCCTACACTCTATACCCTACACTCTATACCCTACACTCTATACCCTACACTCTACACCCTACACTCTGTACCCTACACTCTATACCATACACTCTATACCCTACACTCTACACTCTATACCCTACACTCTACACCCTACACTCTATACCCTACACTCTAATCCCTACACTCTACACTCTATATTCTACACTCTATACCCTACACTCTACACTCTATACCTTACACTCTACACTCTATTCCCTACACTCTATACCCTACACTCTATACCCCACACTCTATACCCTACACTCTATACCCTACACTCTACACCCTACACTCTATACCCTACACTTCTATACCATACACTCTATACCCTACACTCTACACTCTATACCCTACACTCTACACCCTACACACTATACCCTACACTCTAATCCCTACACTCTACACTCTATACCCTACACTCTATACCCTACACTCTATACCCTACACTCTATACCCTACACTCTATACCCTACACTCTACACTCTATACCCTACACTCTATACCCTACACTCTATACCCTACACTCTACACTCTGTACCCTACATTCTATACCCTACACTATTTGCCCTACACTCTATACCCTACACTCTATACCCTACACTCTATACCCTACACTATATACCCTACACTCTATACCCTACACTCTATACCATACACTCTACACCCTACAATCTACACTCTATACCCTACACTCTACACTCTATACCCTACACTCTATACCCTACACTCTACACTCTATACCCTACACTCTACACTCTATACCCTACACTCTATACCCTACACTCTATACCCTACACTCTATACCCTACACTCTACAATATATACCCTACACTCTATACCCTACACTCTATACCCTACACTCTACACTCTATACCCTACACTCTATACCCTACACTCTACACTCTATACCCTACACTCTACACTCTATACCCTACACTCTATACCCTACACTCTATACCCTACACTCTATACCCTACACTCTACACTATATACCCTACACTCTATACCCTACACTCTATACCCTACACTCTACACTCTATACCCTACACTCTATACCCTATACTCTTTGCCCTACACTCTATACCCTACACTCTAAACCCTACACTCTATACCTTACACTCTATAACCTACTCTCTATACCCTACACTCTAAACTCTATACCCTAAACTCTATACCCTACACTCTATACCCTACACTCTATACCATACACTCTATACCCTACACTCTATACCCTACACTCTATACCCTACACTCTATACCCTACACTCTACACCCTACACTCTATACCCTACACTCTATACCCTACACTCTACACTCTACACCCTACACTCTATACCCTACACTTTATACCCTACACTCTATACCCTACACTCTACACTCTATACTCTACACTCTACACTCTATACCCTGCACTCTATACCCTACACTCTATACCCTACACTCTATACCCTACACTCTATACCCTACACTCTACACTATATACCCTACACTCTATACCCTACACTCTATACCCTACACTCTACACTCTATACCCTACACTCTATACCCTACACTCTACACTCTATACTTTACACTCTACACTCTATTCCCTACACTCTATACCCTACACTTTATACCCTACACTCTATACCCTACACTCTATACCCTACACTCTACACCCTACACTCTATACCCTACACTCTACACCCTACACTCTATGCCCTACACTGTAATCCCTACACTCTACACTCTATACCCTACACTCTATACCCTACACTCTATACCCTACACTCTACACTCTCTACCCTACACTCTATAACATACACTCTATACCCTACACTCTATACCATACACTCTATACCATACACTCTACACTCTATACCCTACACTCTATACCATACACTCTACACCATACACTCTATAGCATACACTCTATACCCTACACTCTACACTCTATACCCTACACTCTATACCCTACACTCTACACCCTGCACTCTATACCCTACACACTATACCCTACACTCTACACTCTATACCCTACACTCTATACCCTACACTCTATACCCTACACTCTACACTCTATACCCTACACTCTATAGCCTACACTCTACAATCTATACCCTACACTCTATACCCTACACTCTATACCCTACAGTCTATACCCTACACTCTATACCCTACACTCTACACTCTATACCTTACATTCTACACTCTATTCCCTACACTCTATACCCTACACTCTATACCGTACACTCTATACCCTACACTCTATACCCTACACTCTATACCATACACTCTATACCCTACACTCTACACTCTATACCCTACACTCTACACCCTACACTCTATACCCTACACTCTAATCCCTACACTCTACACTCTATACCCTACACTCTATACCCTACACTCTACACTCTATACCTTACACTCTACACTCTATTCCCTACACTCTATACCCTACACTCTATACCCTACACTCTATACCCTACACTCTATACCCTACACTCTACACCCTACACTCTATACCCTACACTCTATACCATACACTCTATACCCTACACTCTACACTCTATACCCTACACTCTACACCCTGCACTCTATACCCTACACACTATACCCTACACTCTACACTCTATACCCTACACTCTATACCCTACACTCTACACTCTATACCCTACACTCTATAGCGTACACTCTACAATCTATACCCTACACTCTATACCCTACACTCTATACCCTACACTCTATATCCTACAGTCTATACCCTACACTCTATACCCTACACTCTACACTCTATACCTTACACTCTACACTCTATTCCCTACAATCTATACCCTACACTCTATACCCTACACTCTACACCCTACACTCTATACCCTACACTCTATACCATATACTCTATACACTACACTCTACACTCCATACCCTACACTCTACACCCTACACTCTATACCCTACACTCTAATCCCAACACTCTACACTCTATACCCTACACTCTATACCCTACACTCTACACTCTATACCTTACACTCTACACTCTATTCCCTACACTCTATACCCTACACTCAATACCCTACACTCTATACCCTACACTCTATAACCTACACTCTACACCCTACACTCTATACCCTACACTCTATACCATACACTCTATACCCTACACTCTACACTCTATACCCTACACTCTACACCCTACACTCTATACCCTACACTCTAATCCCTACACTCTACACTCTATACCCTTCACTCTATACCCTACACTCTATACCCTACACTCTACACTATCTACCCTACACTCTATACCCTACACTCTATACCCTACACTCTACACTCTATACCCTACACTCTACACTCTATACCCTAAACTCTATACCCTACACTCTATACCCTACACTCTATACCATACACTCTATACCCTACACTCTATACCCTACACTCTATACCCTACACTCTATACCCTACACTCTACACCCTACACTCTATACCCTACACTCTATACCCTACACTCTACACTCTACACCCTACACTCTATACCCTACACTCTATACCCTACACTCTATACCCTACACTCTACACTCTATACCCTACACTCTACACTCTATACCCTGCACTCTATACCCTACACTCTATACCCTACACTCTATACCCTACACTCTATACCCTACACTCTATACCATACACTCTATACCCTACACTCTACACTCTATACCCTACACTCTATATCCTACACTCTATGCCCAACACTCTATACCCTACACTCTACACCCTACACTCTATACCCTACACTCTATACCATACACTCTATACCCTACACTCTACACTCTATACCCTACATTCTACACCCTACACTCTATACCCTACACTCTAATCCCTACACTCTACACTCTATACCCTACACTCTATACCCTACACTCTATACCCTACACTCTACACTCTCTACCCTACACTCTATACCCTACACTCTATACCCTACACTCTATACCCTACACTCTACACTCTATACCCTACACTCTACACTCTATACCCTACACTCTATACCCTACACTCAATACCCTACACTCTATACCCTACACTCTACACTCTATACCCTACACTCTATACCCTACACTCTATACCCTACACTCTACACTCTATATCCTACACTCTATACCCTACACCCTATGCCCTACACTCTATACCCTACACTCTACACCCTACACTCTATACCTTACACTCTATACCCTACTCTCTATACCCTACACTCTAAACTCTATACCCTACACTCTATACCCTACACTCTATAACATACACTCTATACCCTACACTCTGTACCCTACAATCTATACCATACACTCTATACCCTACACTCTATACCATACACTCTATACCCTACACTCTATACCGTACACTCTATACCCTACACTCTATACCCTACACTCTATACCCTACACTCTACACCCTACACTCTATACCTTACACTCTATACCCTACACTCTATACCCTACACTCTAAACTCTATACCCTACACTCTACACTCTATACCCTACACTCTATACCCTACACTCTACACCCTACACTCTGTACCTTACACTCTATACCCTACACTCTATACCCTACACTCTAAACTCTATACCCTACACTCTACACTCTATACCCTACACTCTACACTCTATACCCTACACTCTACACTCTACACTATATACCCTACACTCTATAACATACACTTTATACCCTACACTCTATACCATACACTCTATACCATACACTATACCCTACACTCTATACCCTACACTCTACACTCTATACCCTACACTCTATACCATACACTCTATACCCTACACTCTATACCCTACACTCTACACTCTATACCCTACACTCTATATCCTACACTCTATGCCCAACACTCTATACCCTACACTCTACACCCTACACTCTATACCCTACACTCTATACCATACACTCTATACCCTACACTCTACACTCTATACCCTACACTCTACACCCTACACTCTATACCCTACACTCTAATCCCTACACTCTACACTCTATACCCTACACTCTATACCCTACACTCTATACCCTACACTCTACACTCTCTACCCTACACTCTATACCCTACACTCTATACCCTACACTCTATACCCTACACTCTACACTCTATACCCTACACTCTACACTCTATACCCTACACTCTATACCCTACACTCTATACCCTACACTCTATACCCTACAGTCTACACTATATACCCTACACTCTATACCCTACACTCTATACCCTACACTCTACACTCTATACCCTACACTCTATACCCTACACTCTTTGCCCTACACTCTATACCCTACACTCTATACCCTACACTCTATACCCTACACTCTATACCATACACTCTATACCCTACACTCTACACTCTATAACCTACACTCTATACCCTACACTCTATGCCCTACACTCTGTACCCTACACTCTACACCCTACACTCTATACCCTACACTCTATACCATACACTCTATACCCTACACTCTACACTCTATACCCTACACTCTACACCCTACACTCTATACCCTACACTCTAATCCCTACACTCTACACTCTATACCCTACACTCTATACCCTACACTCTACACCCTACACTCTATACCCTACACTCTATACCATACACTCTACACCCTACACTCTACACTCTATACCCTACACTCTACACTCTATACCCTACACTCTATACCCTACACTCTATACCCTACACTCTATACCCTACACTCTACACTCTATACCCTACACTCTATACCCTACACTCGATACCCAACACTCTATACCCTACACTCTATACCCTACACTCTACACTATATACCCTACACTCTATACCCTACACTCTATACCCTACACTCTATACCCTACACTCTACACTATATACCCTACACTCTATAGCCTACAATCTATACCCTACACTCTACACTCTATACCCTACACTCTATACCCTACACTCTTTGCCCTACACTCTATACCCTACACTCTATACCCTACACTCTATACCCTACACTCTATACCATACACTCTATACCCTACACTCTACACTCTATACCCTACACTCTATACCCTACACTCTATGCCCTACACTCTATACCTTACACTCTACACCCTACACTCTATACCCTACACTCTATACCATACACTCTATACCCTACACTCTACACTCAATACCCTACACTCTACACCCTACACTCTATACCCTACACTCTAATCCCTACACTCTACACTCTATACCCTACACTCTATACCCTACACTCTATACCCTACACTCTACACTCTCTACCCTACACTCTATACCTTACACTCTATACCCTAAAATCTATACCCTACACTCTAAACTCTATACCCTACACTCTACACTCTATACCCTACACTCTATACCCTACACTCTATACCCTACACTCTATACCCTACACTCTACACTCTATACCCTACACTCTATACCCTACACTCTATACCCTACACTCTAAACTCTATACCCTACACTCTATACCCTACACCCTATGTCCTACACTCTATACCCTACACTCTACACCCTACACTCTATACCTTACACTCTATACCCTACACTCTATACCCTACACTCTAAACTCTATACCCTACACTCTATACTCGATACCCTACACTCTATAACATACACTCTATACCCTACACTCTATACCCTACACTCTATACCCTACACTCTATACCATACACTCTATACCCTACACTCTATACCCTACACTCTACACTCTATACCCTACACTCTATACCATACACTCTATACCCTACACTCTATACCATACACTCTATACCCTACACTCTACACCCTACACTCTACACTCTATACCCTACACTCTATACCATACACTCTATACCCTACACTCTATACCGTACACTCTATACCCTACACTCAATACCCTACACTCTATACCCTACACTCTACACTCTATACCCTACACTCTATACCCTACACTCTATACCCTACACTCTACACTCTATACCCTACACTCTATACCCTACACCCTATGCCCTACACCCTATGCCCTACACTCTATACCCTACACTCTACACCCTACACTCTATACCTTACACTCTATAACCTACTCTCTATACCCTACACTCTAAACTCTATACCCTACACTCTATACCCTACACTCTATAACATACACTCTATACCCTACACTCTATACCCTACAATCTATACCATACACTCTATACCCTACACTCTATACCCTACACTCTATACCCTACACTCTATACCATACACTCTATACCCTACACTCTATACCGTACACTCTATACCCTACACTCTATACCCTACACTCTATACCCTACACTCTACACCCTACACTCTAAACCTTACACTCTATACCCTACACTCTATACCCTACACTCTAAACTCTATACCCTACACTCTACACTCTATACCCTACACTCTATACCCTACACTCTATACCCTATTCTCTATACCCTACACTCTATACCCTACACTCTACACCCTACAATCTATACCTTACACTCTATACCCTACACTCTATACCCTACACTCTACATTCTATACCTTACACTCTACACTCTATTCCTTACACTCTATACCCTACACTCTAATCACTACACTCTACACTCTATACCCTACACTCTACACTCTATACCTTACACTCTACACTCTATTCCCTACACTCTATACCCTACACTCTATACCCTACACTCTATACCCTACACTCTACACCCTACACTCTATACCCTACACTCTATACCATACACTCTACACCCTACACTCTACACTCTATACCCTACACTCTATACCCTACACTCTATAACCTACACTCTATACCCTACACTCTATACCCTACACTCTACACTCTATACCCTACACTCTACACTCTATACCCTACACTCTATACCCTACACTCTATACCCTACACTCTATACCCTACACTCTATACCCTACACTCTATACCCTACAATCTACACTCTATACCCTACACTCTACACTCTATACCCTACACTCTATACCCTACACTCTTTGCCCTACACTCTATACCCTACACTCTATACTCTACACTCTATACCCTACACTCTATACCATACACTCTATACCCTACACTCTATACCCTACACTCTATACCCTACACTCTGTACTAAACACTCTATACCCTACACTCTATACCCTACACTCTATACCCTACACTCTATAACCTACACTCTACACTCTATACCCTACACTCTACACTCTATACCCTACACTCTATACCCTACACTCTATACCCTACACTCTATACCCTACACTTCATACCCTACACTCTACACTCTATACCCTACACTCTATACCCTACACTCTATACCCTACACTCTATACCCTACACTCTACACTCTATACCCTACACTCTATACCCTACAGTCTATACCCTACACTCTATACCCTACACTCTACACTCTATACCCTACACTCTATACCATACACTCTATACCCTACACTTTATATCGTAAACTCTATACCCTACACTCTATACCCTACACTCTATTCCCTACACTCTACACCCTGCACTCTATACCTTACACTCTATACCCTACACTCTATACCCTACACTCTAAACTCTATACCCTACATTCTACACTCTATACCCTACACTCTATAACATACACTCTATACCCTACACTATATACCCAACACTCTATACCATACACTCTACACTCTATACCCTACACTCTATACCATACACTCTACACCATACACTCTATAGCATACACTCTATACCCTACACTCTACACTCTATACCCTACACTCTATACCCTACACTCTACACCCTGCACTCTATACCCTACACACTGTGCACTACACTCTATGCCCTACACTCTATACCCTACACTCTATAACCTACACTCTATACCCTACAATCTATACCCTACACTCTACACTCTATACCCTACACTCTATAACCTACACTCTATACCCTACACTCTATAGCCTACACTCTACAATCTATACCCTACACTCTATACCCTACACTCTATACCCTACAGTCTATACCCTACACTCTATACCCTACACTATACACTCTATACCTTACACTCTACACTCTATTCCCTACACTCTATATCCTACACTCTATACCCTACACTCTATACCCTACACTCTATACCCTACACTCTACACCCTACACTCTGTACCCTACACTCTATACCATACACTCTATACCCTACACTCTACACTCTATACCCTACACTCTACACCCTACACTCTATACCCTACACTCTAATCCCTACACTCTACACTCTATATTCTACACTCTATACCCTACACTCTACACTCTATACCTTACACTCTACACTCTATTCCCTACACTCTATACCCTACACTCTATACCCCACCCTCTATACCCTACACTCTATACCCTACACTCTACACCCTACACTCTATACCCTACACTCTATACCATACACTCTATACCCCACACTCTTCACTCTATACCCTACACTCTACACCCTACACACTATACCCTACACTCTAATCCCTACATTCTACACTCTATACCCTACACTCTATACCCTACACTCTATACCCTACACTCTATACCCTACACTCTATACCCTACACTCTACACTCTGTACCCTACATTCTATACCCTACACTATTTACCCTACACTCTATACCCTACACTCTATACCCTACACTCTATACCCTACACTATATACCCTACACTCTATACCCTACACTCTATACCCTACACTCTACACCCTACACTCTATACCCTACACTCTATACCATACACTCTACACCCTACACTCTACACTCTATACCCTACACTCTACACTCTATACCCTACACTCTATACCCTACACTCTACATCCTATACCCTACACTCTACACTCTATACCCTACACTCTATACCCTACACTCTATACCCTACACTCTATACCCTACACTCTATACCCTACACTCTACACTATATACCCTACACTCTATACCCTACACTCTATACCCTACACTCTACACTCTATACCCTACACTCTATACCCTACACTCTTTGCCCTACACTCTATACCCTACACTCTATACCCTACACTCTATACCCTACACTCTATACCATACACTCTATACCCTACACTCTACACTCTATAACCTACACCCTATACCCTACACTCTATGCCCTACACTCTATACCCTACACTCTACACCCTACACTCTATACCCTACACTCTATACCATACACTCTATACCCTACACTCTACACTCTATACCCTACACTCTACACCCTACACTCTATACCCTACACTCTAATCCCTACACTCTACACTCTATACCCTACACTCTATACTCTACACTCTACACCCTACACTCTATACCCTACACTCTATACCATACACTCTACACCCTACACTCTACACTCTATACCCTACACTCTACACTCTATACCCTACACTCTATACCCTACACTCTATACCCTACACTCTATACCCTACACTCTACACTCTATACCCTACACTCTATACCCTACACTCTATACCCAACACTCTATACCCTACACTCTATACCCTACACTCTACACTATATACCCTACACTCTATACCCTACACTCTATACCCTACACTCTATACCCTACACTCTACACTATATACCCTACACTCTATACCCTACACTCTATACCCTACACTCTACACTCTATACCCTACACTCTATACCCTACACTCTTTGCCCTACACTCTATACCCTACACTCTATACCCTACACTCTATACCCTACACTCTATACCATACACTCTATACCCTACACTCTACACTCTATACCCTACACTCTATACCCTACACTCTATGCCCTACACTCTATACCTTACACTCTACACCCTACACTCTATACCCTACACTCTATACCATACACTCTATACCCTACACTCTACACTCAATACCCTACACTCTACACCCTACACTTTATACCCTACACTCTAATCCCTACACTCTACACTCTATACCCTACACTCTATACCCTACACTCTATACCCTGCACTCTACACTCTCTACCCTACACTCTATACCTTACACTCTATACCCTAAAATCTATACCCTACACTCTACACTCTATACCCTACACTCTACACTCTATACCCTACACTCTATACCCTACACTCTATACCCTACACTCTATACCCTACACTCTACACTCTATACCCTACACTCTATACCCTACACTCTATACCCTACACTCTAAACTCTATACCCTACACTCTATACCCTACACCCTATGTCCTACACTCTATACCCTACACTCTACACCCTACACTCTATACCTTACACTCTATACCCTACACTCTATACCATACACTCTAAACTCTATACCCTACACTCTATACTCGATACCCTACACTCTATAACATACACTCTATACCCTACACTCTATACCCTACACTCTATACCATACACTCTATACCCTACACTCTATACCCTACACTCTACACTCTATACCCTACACTCTATACCATACACTCTATACCCTACACTCTATACCGTACACTCTATACCCTACACTCAATACCCTACACTCTATACCCTACACTCTACACTCTATACCCTACACTCTATACCCTACACTCTATACCCTACACTCTACACTCTATACCCTACACTCTATACCCTACACCCTATGCCCTACACTCTATACCCTACACTCTACACCCTACACTCTATACCTTACACTCTATAACCTACTCTCTATACCCTACACTCTAAACTCTATACCCTACACTCTATACCCTACACTCTATAACATACACTCTATACCCTACACTCTATACCCTACAATCTATACCATACACTCTATACCCTACACTCTATACCCTACACTCTATACCCTACACTCTATACCATACACTCTATACCCTACACTCTATACCGTACACTCTATACCCTACACTCTATACCCTACACTCTATACCCTACACTCTACACCCTACACTCTAAACCTTACACTCTATACCCTACACTCTATACCCTACACTCTAAACTCTATACCCTACACTCTACACTCTATACCCTACACTCTATACCCTACACTCTATACCCTATTCTCTATACCCTACACTCTATACCCTACACTCTACACCCTACAATCTATACCTTACACTCTATACCCTACACTCTATACCCTACACTCTACATTCTATACCTTACACTCTACACTCTATTCCTTACACTCTATACCCTACACTCTAATCACTACACTCTACACTCTATACCCTACACTCTACACTCTATACCTTACACTCTACACTCTATTCCCTACACTCTATACCCTACACTCTATACCCTACACTCTATACCCTACACTCTACACCCTACACTCTATACCCTACACTCTATACCATACACTCTACACCCTACACTCTACACTCTATACCCTACACTCTATACCCTACACTCTATAACCTACACTCTATACCCTACACTCTATACCCTACACTCTACACTCTATACCCTACACTCTACACTCTATACCCTACACTCTATACCCTACACTCTATACCCTACACTCTATACCCTACACTCTATACCCTACAATCTACACTCTATACCCTACACTCTACACTCTATACCCTACACTCTATACCCTACACTCTTTGCCCTACACTCTATACCCTACACTCTATACTCTACACTCTATACCCTACACTCTATACCATACACTCTATACCCTACACTCTATACCCTACACTCTATACCCTACACTCTATGCCCTACACTCTATACCCTACACTCTACACCCTACACTCTATACCCTACACTCTGTACTAAACACTCTATACCCTACACTCTATACCCTACACTCTATACCCTACACTCTATAACCTACACTCTACACTCTATACCCTACACTCTACACTCTATACCCTACACTCTATACCCTACACTCTATACCCTACACTCTATACCCTACACTTCATACCCTACACTCTACACTCTATACCCTACACTCTATACCCTACACTCTATACCCTACACTCTATACCCTACACTCTACACTCTATACCCTACACTCTATACCCTACAGTCTATACCCTACACTCTATACCCTACACTCTACACTCTATACCCTACACTCTATACCATACACTCTATACCCTACACTTTATATCGTAAACTCTATACCCTACACTCTATACCCTACACTCTATTCCCTACACTCTACACCCTGCACTCTATACCTTACACTCTATACCCTACACTCTATACCCTACACTCTAAACTCTATACCCTACATTCTACACTCTATACCCTACACTCTATAACATACACTCTATACCCTACACTATATACCCAACACTCTATACCATACACTCTACAATCTATACCCTACACTCTATATCATACACTCTACACCATACACTCTATAGCATACACTCTATACCCTACACTCTACACTCTATACCCTACACTCTATATACTACACTCTACACCCTGCACTCTATACCCTACACACTGTGCACTACACTCTATGCCCTACACTCTATACCCTACACTCTATAACCTACACTCTATACCCTACAATCTATACCCTACACTCTACACTCTATACCCTACACTCTATAACCTACACTCTATACCCTACACTCTATAGCCTACACTCTACAATCTATACCCTACACTCTATACCCTACACTCTATACCCTACAGTCTATACCCTACACTCTATACCCTACACTATACACTCTATACCTTACACTCTACACTCTATTCCCTACACTCTATATCCTACACTCTATACCCTACACTCTATACCCTACACTCTATACCCTACACTCTACACCCTACACTCTGTACCCTACACTCTATACCATACACTCTATACCCTACACTCTACACTCTATACCCTACACTCTACACCCTACACTCTATACCCTACACTCTAATCCCTACACTCTACACTCTATATTCTACACTCTATACCCTACACTCTACACTCTATACCTTACACTCTACACTCTATTCCCTACACTCTATACCCTACACTCTATACCCCACACTCTATACCCTACACTCTATACCCTACACTCTACACCCTACACTCTATACCCTACACTCTATACCATACACTCTATACCCCACACTCTTCACTCTATACCCTACACTCTACACCCTACACACTATACCCTACACTCTAATCCCTACATTCTACACTCTATACCCTACACTCTATACCCTACACTCTATACCCTACACTCTATACCCTACACTCTATACCCTACACTCTACACTCTGTACCCTACATTCTATACCCTACACTATTTACCCTACACTCTATACCCTACACTCTATACCCTACACTCTATACCCTACACTATATACCCTACACTCTATACCCTACACTCTATACCCTACACTCTACACCCTACACTCTATACCCTACACTCTATACCATACACTCTACACCCTACACTCTACACTCTATACCCTACACTCTACACTCTATACCCTACACTCTATACCCTACACTCTACACTCTATACCCTACACTCTACACTCTATACCCTACACTCTATACCCTACACTCTATACCCTACACTCTATACCCTACACTCTATACCCTACACTCTACACTATATACCCTACACTCTATACCCTACACTCTATACCCTACACTCTACACTCTATACCCTACACTCTATACCCTACACTCTTTGCCCTACACTCTATACCCTACACTCTATACCCTACACTCTATACCCTACACTCTATACCATACACTCTATACCCTACACTCTACACTCTATAACCTACACTCTATACCCTACACTCTATGCCCTACACTCTATACCCTACACTCTACACCCTACACTCTATACCCTACACTCTATACCATACACTCTATACCCTACACTCTACACTCTATACCCTACACTCTACACCCTACACTCTATACCCTACACTCTAATCCCTACACTCTACACTCTATACCCTACACTCTATACTCTACACTCTACACCCTACACTCTATACCCTACACTCTATACCATACACTCTACACCCTACACTCTACACTCTATACCCTACACTCTACACTCTATACCCTACACTCTATACCCTACACTCTATACCCTACACTCTATACCCTACACTCTACACTCTATACCCTACACTCTATACCCTACACTCTATACTCTACACTCTATACCCTACACTCTACACTCTATACCTTACACTCTACACTCTATTCCCTACACTCTATACCCTACACTCTATACCCTACACTCTATACCCTACACTCTACACCCTACACTCTATACCCTACACTCTATACCATACACTCTACACCCTACACTCTACACTCTATACCCTACACTCTATACCCTACACTCTATAACCTACACTCTATACCCTACACTCTATAACCTACACTCTACACTCTATACCCTACACTCTACACTCTATACCCTACACTCTATACCCTACACTCTATACCCTACACTCTATACCCTACAATCTACACTCTATACCCTACACTCTATACCCTACACTCTATACCCTACACTCTACACTCTATACCCTACACTCTATACCCTACACTCTTTGCCCTACATTCTATACCCTACACTCTATACTCTACACTCTATACCCTACACTCTATACCATACACTCTATACCCTACACTCTATACCCTACACTCTATACCCTACACTCTATGCCCTACACTCTATACCCTACACTCTACACCCTACACTCTATACCCTACACTCTGTACTAAACACTCTATACCCTACACTCTATACCCTACACTCTATACCCTACACTCTATAACCTACACTCTACACTCTATACCCTACACTCTACACTCTATACCCTACACTATATACCCTACACTCTATACCCTACACTCTATACCCTACACTTCATACCCTACACTCTACACTCTATACCCTACACTCTATACCCTACACTCTATACCCTACACTCTATACCCTACACTCTATGCCCTACACTCTATACCCTACACTCTATACCTTACACGCTAAACTCTATACCCTACACTCTATACTCGATACCCTACACTCTATAACATACACTCTATACCCTACACTCTATACCCTACACTCTATACCATACACTCTATACTCTATACCCTACACTCTATACCCTACACTCTATACCCTACACTCTAAACTCTATACCCTACACTCTATACCCTACACCCTATGTCCTACACTCTATACCCTACACTCTACACCCTACACTCTATACCTTACACTCTATACCCTACACTCTATACCCTACACTCTAAACTCTATACCCTACACTCTATACTCGATACCCTACACTCTATAACATACACTCTATACCCTACACTCTATTCCCTACACTCTATACCCTACACTCTAAACTCTATACCCTACACTCTATACTCGATACCCTACACTCTATAACATACACTCTATACCCTACACTCTATACCCTACACTCTATACCCTACACTCTAAACTCTATACCCTACACTCTATACTCGATACCCTACACTCTATAACATACACTCTATACCCTACACTCTATACCCTACACTCTATACCATACACTCTATACCCTACACTCTATACCCTACACTCTACACTCTATACCATACACTCTATACCATACACTCTATACCCTACACTCTATACCATACACTCTATACCCTACACTCTATACCCTACACTCTACACCCTACACTCTATACCCTACACTCTATACCATACACTCTATACCCTACACTCTATACCGTACACTCTATACCCTACACTCAATACCCTACACTCTATACCCTACACTCTACACTCTATACCCTACACTCTAAACCCTACACTCTATACCCTACACTCTACACTCTATACCCTACACTCTATACCCTACACCCTATGCCCTACACTCTATACCCTACACTCTACACCCTACACTCTATACCTTACACTCTATAACCTACTCTCTATACCCTACACTCTAAACTCTATACCCTACACTCTATACCCTACACTCTATAACATACACTCTATACCCTACACTCTATACCCTACAATCTATACCATACACTCTATACCCTACACTCTATACCCTACACTCTATACCCTACACTCTATACCATACACTCTATACCCTACACTCTATACCGTACACTCTATACCCTACACTCTATACCCTACACTCTATACCCTACACTCTACACCCTACACTCTAAACCTTACACTTTATACCCTACACTCTATACCCTACACTCTAAACTCTATACCCTACACTCTACACTCTATACCCTACACTCTATACCCTGCACTCTATACCCTATTCTCTATACCCTACACTCTATACCCTACACTCTACACCCTACAATCTATACCTTACACTCTATACCCTACACTCTATACCCTACACTCTACATTCTATACCTTACACTCTACACTCTATTCCTTACACTCTATACCCTACACTCTAATCACTACACTCTACACTCTATACCCTACACTCTACACTCTATACCTTACACTCTACACTCTATTCCCTACACTCTATGCCCTACACTCTATACCCTACACTCTATACCCTACACTCTACACCCTACACTCTATACCCTACACTCTATACCATACACTCTACACCCTACACTCTATACCCTACACTCTATACCCTACACTCTATAACCTACACTCTATACCCTACACTCTATACCCTACACTCTACACTCTATACCCTACACTCTACACTCTATACCCTACACTCTATACCCTACACTCTATACCCTACACTCTATACCCTACAATCTACACTCTATACCCTACACTCTATACCCTACACTCTATACCCTACACTCTACACTCTATACCCTACACTCTATAACCTACACTCTTTGCCCTACATTCTATACCCTACACTCTATACTCTACACTCTATACCCTACACTCTATACCATACACTCTATACCCTACACTCTATACCCTACACTCTATACCCTACACTCTATGCCCTACACTCTATACCCTACACTCTACACCCTACACTCTATACCCTACACTCTGTACTAAACACTCTATAGTAACATAGTAACATAGTTAGTAAGGCCGAAAAAAGACATTTGTCCATCCAGTTCAGCCTATATTCCATCATAATAAATCCCCAGATCTACGTCCTTCTACAGAACCTAATAATTGTATGATACAATATTGTTCTGCTCCAGGAAGACATCCAGGCCTCTCTTGAACCCCTCGACTGAGTTCGCCATCACCACCTCCTCAGGCAAGCAATTCCAGATTCTCACTGCCCTAACAGTAAAGAATCCTCTTCTATGTTGGTGGAAAAACCTTCTCTCCTCCAGACGCAAAGAATGCCCCCTTGTGCCCGTCACCTTCCTTGGTATAAACAGATCCTCAGCGAGATATTTGTATTGTCCCCTTATATACTTATACATGGTTATTAGATCGCCCCTCAGTCGTCTTTTTTCTAGACTAAATAATCCTAATTTCGCTAATCTATCTGGGTATTGTAGTTCTCCCATCCCCTTTATTAATTTTGTTGCCCTCCTTTGTACTCTCTCTAGTTCCATTATATCCTTCCTGAGCACCGGTGCCCAAAACTGGACACAGTACTCCATGTGCGGTCTAACTAGGGATTTGTACAGAGGCAGTATAATGCTCTCATCATGTGTATCCAGACCTCTTTTAATGCACCCCATGATCCTGTTTGCCTTGGCAGCTGCTGCCTGGCACTGGCTGCTCCAGGTAAGTTTATCATTAACTAGGATCCCCAAGTCCTTCTCCCTGTCAGATTTACCCAGTGGTTTCCCATTCAGTGTGTAATGGTGATATTATATATACCCTACACTCTATACCCTACACTCTATACCCTACACTCTATAACCTACACTCTACACTCTATACCCTACACTCTACACTCTATACCCTACACTATATACCCTACACTCTATACCCTACACTCTATACCCTACACTTCATACCCTACACTCTACACTCTATACCCTACACTCTATACCCTACACTCTATACCCTACACTCTATACCCTACACTCTATGCCCTACACTCTATACCCTACACTCTATACCTTACACTCTATACCCTACACTCTATACCCTACACTCTACACTCTATACCCTACACTCTATATCCTACACTCTACACTCTATATCCTACACTCTATACCATACACTCTATACCCTACACTTTATACCGTAAACTCTATACCCTACACTCTATACCCTACACTCTATTCCCTACACTCTACACCCTACACTCTATACCTTACACTCTATACCCTACACTCTATACCCTACACTCTATACCCTACACTCTATGCCCTACACTCTATACCCTACACTCTACACCCTACACTCTATACCCTACACTCTGTACTAAACACTCTATACCCTACACTCTATACCCTACACTCTATACCCTACACTCTATAACCTACACTCTACACTCTATACCCTACACTCTACACTCTATACCCTACACTCTATACCCTACACTCTATACCCTACACTCTATACCCTACACTTCATACCCTACACTCTACACTCTATACCCTACACTCTATACCCTACACTCTATACCCTACACTCTATACCCTACACTCTATGCCCTACACTCTATACCCTACACTCTATACCTTACACTCTATACCCTACACTCTATACCCTACACTCTACACTCTATACCCTACACTCTATATCCTACACTCTACACTCTATACCCTACACTCTATACCATACACTCTATACCCTACACTTTATACCGTAAACTCTATACCCTACACTCTATACCCTACACTCTATTCCCTACACTCTACACCCTACACTCTATACCTTACACTCTATACCCTACACTCTATACCCTACACTCTAAACTCTATACCCTACATTCTACACTCTATACACTACACTCTATAACATACACTCTATACCCTACACTATATACCCAACACTCTATACCATACACTCTACACTCTATACCCTACACTCTATACCATACACTCTACACCATACACTCTATAGCATACACTCTATACCCTACACTCTACACTCTATACCTTGCACTCTATACCCTACACACTGTGCACTACACTCTATGCCCTACACTCTATACCCTACACTCTATAACCTACACTCTATACCCTACAATCTATACCCTACACTCTACACTCTATACCCTACACTCTATAGCCTACACTCTACAATCTATACCCTACACTCTATACCCTACACTCTATACCCTACAGTCTGTACCCTACACTCTACACTCTATACCCTACACTCTGTACCCTACACTCTATACCCTACACTCTAAACTCTATGCCCTACACTCTACACTCTATACCCTACACTCTATACCCTACACTCTATACCCTACACTCTACACTCTATACCCTAAACTATATACCCTACACTCTATGCCCTACACTCTATACCCTACACTCTATACCCTACACTCTACACCCTACACTCTACACTCTATACCCTACACTCTATACCCTACACTCTATACCCTACACTCTACACTCTATACCCTACACTCTATACCCTACACTCTATACCCTACACTCTATACCCTACACTCTATACCCTACACTCTACACTCTATACCCTACACTATATACCCTACACTCTATGCCCTACACTCTATACCCTACACTCTATACCCTACACTCTATACCTTACACTCTACACTCTATACCCTACACTCTATACCCTACACTCTAATCCCTACACTCTACACTCTATACCCTACACTCTATTCCCTACACTCTACACTCTATACCTTACACTCTACACTCTATTCCCCACACTCTATACCCTACACTCTATACCCTACACTCTATACCCTACACTCTATACCCTACACTCTACACCCTACACTCTATACCCTACACTCTATACCATACACTCTATACCCTACACTTTACACTGTATACCCTATACTCTACACTCTATACCCTACACTCTATACCCTACACTCTATACCCTACACACTATACCCCACACTCTATACCCTACACTCTACACTCTATACCCTACACTCTACACTCTATACCCTACACTCTACACTCTATACCCTACACTCTATACTCTACACTCTACACCCTACACTCTATACCCTACACTCTATACCCTACACTCTACACTCTATACCCTACACTCTATACCCTACACTCTATGTCCTACACTCTATACCCTACACTCTATACCCTACACTCTATACCTTACACTCTACACTCTATACCCTACACTCTATACCCTACACTCTATACCCTATACTCTAATCCCTACACTCTACACTCTATACCCTACACTCTATACCCTACACTATACACTCTATACCTTACACTCTACACTCTATTCCCTACACTCTATACCCTACACTCTATACCCTACACTCTATACCCTACACTCTACACCCTACACTCTATAGCCCAAACACTCTATACCATACACTCTATACCCTACACTCTACACTCTATACCCTACACTCTACACTCTATACCCTACACTCTATACCCTACACTATATACCCTACACTCTATACCCTACACTCTACACTCTATACCCTACACTCTACACTCTATACCCTACACTCTATAACCTACACTCTATACCCTACACTCTATACCCTACACTCTATACCCTACACTCTACACTCTATACCCTACACTCTATACCCTACACTCTACACTCTATACCCTACACTCTATACCCTACACTCTATGCCCTACACTCTATACCCTACACTCTATACCCTACATCTATACCCTACACTCTACACTCTATACCCTACACTCTATACCATACACTCTATACCCTACACTCTACACTCTATACCGTACACTCTACACCCTACACTCTATACCCTACACTCTATACCCTACACTCTACACTCTATACCCTACACTCTATACCCTACACTCTATACCCTACACTCTACACTCTATACCCTACAGTCTATACCATACACTCTACACCCTACACTCTACACTCTATACCCTACACTCTACACCCTACACTCTATACCCTACACTCTACACTCTATACCCTACACTCTATACCCTACACTCTATACCCTACACTCTATACCCTACACTCTACACCCTACACTCTATACCCTACACTCTATACCATACACTCTATACCCTACACTTTACACTCTATACGCTACACTCTACACCCTACACTCTATACCCTACACTCTAATCCCTACACTCTACACTCTATACCCTACACTCTATACCCTACATTCTACACTCTATACCTTACACTCTACACTCTATTCCCTACACTCTATACCCTACACTCTATACCCTACACTCTATACCATACACTCTATACCCTACACTCTACACTCTATACCCTACACTCTAATCCCTACACTCTACACTCTATACCCTACAGTCTACACTCTCTTCCCTACACTCTATACCCAACACTCTATACCCTACACTCTATACCCTACACTCTGCACTCTATACCCTACACTCTATACCCTACACTCTATACCCTACACTCTACACTCTATACCCTACACTCTATACCCTACACTCTACACTCTCTTCCCTACACTCTATACCCAACACTCTATACCCTACACTCTATACCCTACACTCTACACTCTATACCCCACACTCTATACCCTACACTCTATACCCTACGCTCTAAACTCTATGCCCTACACTCTACACTCTATACCCTACACTCTATACCCTACACTCTATACCCTACACTCTATACCCTACACTCTACACTCTATACCCTACACTATATACCCTACACTCTATGCCCTACACTCTATACCCTACACTCTATACCCTACACTCTATACCTTACACTCTACACTCTATACCCTACACTCTATACCCTACACTCTAATCCCTACACTCTACACTCTATACCCTACACTCTATTCCCTACACTCTACACTCTATACCTTACACTCTACACTCTATTCCCCACACTCTATACCCTACACTCTATACCCTACACTCTATACCCTACACTCTATACCCTACACTCTACACCCTACACTCTATACCCTACACTCTATACCATACACTCTATACCCTACACTTTACACTGTATACCCTATACTCTACACTCTATACCCTACACTCTATACCCTACACTCTATACCCTACACACTATACCCCACACTCTATACCCTACACTCTACACTCTATACCCTACACTCTACACTCTATACCCTACACTCTACACTCTATACCCTACACTCTATACTCTACACTCTACACCCTACACTCTATACCCTACACTCTATACCCTACACTCTACACTCTATACCCTACACTCTATACCCTACACTCTATGTCCTACACTCTATACCCTACACTCTATACCCTACACTCTATACCTTACACTCTACACTCTATACCCTACACTCTATACCCTACACTCTATACCCTATACTCTAATCCCTACACTCTACACTCTATACCCTACACTCTATACCCTACACTATACACTCTATACCTTACACTCTACACTCTATTCCCTACACTCTATACCCTACACTCTATACCCTACACTCTATACCCTACACTCTACACCCTACACTCTATAGCCCAAACACTCTATACCATACACTCTATACCCTACACTCTACACTCTATACCCTACACTCTACACTCTATACCCTACACTCTATACCCTACACTATATACCCTACACTCTATACCCTACACTCTACACTCTATACCCTACACTCTACACTCTATACCCTACACTCTATAACCTACACTCTATACCCTACACTCTATACCCTACACTCTATACCCTACACTCTACACTCTATACCCTACACTCTATACCCTACACTCTACACTCTATACCCTACACTCTATACCCTACACTCTATGCCCTACACTCTATACCCTACACTCTATACCCTACATCTATACCCTACACTCTACACTCTATACCCTACACTCTATACCATACACTCTATGCCCTACACTCTACACTCTATACCGTACACTCTACACCCTACACTCTATACCCTACACTCTATACCCTACACTCTACACTCTATACCCTACACTCTATACCCTACACTCTATACCCTACACTCTACACTCTATACCCTACAGTCTATACCATACACTCTACACCCTACACTCTACACTCTATACCCTACACTCTACACCCTACACTCTATACCCTACACTCTACACTCTATACCCTACACTCTATACCCTACACTCTATACCCTACACTCTATACCCTACACTCTATACCCTACACTCTACACCCTACACTCTATACCCTACACTCTATACCATACACTCTATACCCTACACTTTACACTCTATACGCTACACTCTACACCCTACACTCTATACCCTACACTCTAATCCCTACACTCTACACTCTATACCCTACACTCTATACCCTACATTCTACACTCTATACCTTACACTCTACACTCTATTCCCTACACTCTATACCCTACACTCTATACCCTACACTCTATACCATACACTCTATACCCTACACTCTACACTCTATACCCTACACTCTAATCCCTACACTCTACACTCTATACCCTACAGTCTACACTCTCTTCCCTACACTCTATACCCAACACTCTATACCCTACACTCTATACCCTACACTCTGCACTCTATACCCTACACTCTATACCCTACACTCTATACCCTACACTCTACACTCTATACCCTACACTCTATACCCTACACTCTACACTCTCTTCCCTACACTCTATACCCAACACTCTATACCCTACACTCTATACCCTACACTCTACACTCTATACCCCACACTCTATACCCTACACTCTATACCCTACGCTCTAAACTCTATGCCCTACACTCTACACTCTATACCGTACACTCTATACCCTACACTCTATACCCTACACTCTACACTCTATAACCTAAACTATATACCCTACACTCTATGCCCTACACTCTATACCCTACACTCTATACCCTACACTCTATACCCTACACTCTACACTCTATACCCTACACTCTATACCCTACACTCTATACCCTACACTCTACACTCTATACCCTACACTCTATACCCTACACTCTATACCCTACACTCTATACCCTACACTCTATACCCTACACTCTATACCCTACACTCTACACTCTATACCCTACACTCTATACCCTACACGCTATGCCCTACACTCTATACCCTACACTCTATACCCTACACTCTATGCCTTACACTCTACACTCTATACCCTACACTCTATACCCTACACTCTATACCCTACACTCTAATCCCTACACTCTACACTCTATACCCTACACTCTATTCCCTACACTCAACACTCTATACCTTACACTCTACACTCTATTCCCTACACTCTATACCCTACACTCTATACCCTACACTCTATACCCTACACTCTACACCCTACACTCTATACCCTACACTCTATACCATACACTCTATACCCTACACTCTACACTCTATACCCTATACTCTACACTCTATACCCTACACTCTATTCCCTACACTCTATACCCTACACACTATACCCTACACTCTATACCCTACACTTTACACTCTATACCCTACACTCTACACTCTATACCCTACACTCTACACTCTATACCCTACACTCTATACCCTACACTCTACACCCTACACTCTATACCCTACACTCTATACCCTAGACTCTACACTCTATACCCTACACTCTATACCCTACACTCTATGCCCTACACTCTATACCCTACACTCTATACCCTACACTCTATACCTACACTCTAAACTCTATATCCTACACTCTATACCCTACACTCTATACCCTACACTCTATACCTACACTCTAAACTCTATATCCTACACTCTATACCCTACACTCTATACCCTACACTTTAATCCCTACACTCTACACTCTATACCCTACACTCTATACCCTACACTCTACACTCTATGCCTTACACTCTACACTCTATTCCCTACACTCTATACCCTACACTCTATACCCTACACTCTATACCCTATACTCTACACCCTACACTCTATACCCTACACTCTATACCATACACTCTATACCCTACACTCTACACTCTATACCCTACACTCTACACTCTATACCCTACACTCTATACCCTACACTCTATACCCTACACTCTATACCCTACACTCTATACCCTACACTCTACACTCTATACCCTACACTCTACACTCTATACCCTACACTCTATACCCTACACTCTATACCCTACACTCTATACCCTACACTCTATACCCTACACTCTACACTCTATACCCTACACTCTATACCCTACACTCTACACTCTATACCCTACACTCTATACCCTACACTCTATGCCCTACACTCTATACCCTACACTCTATACCCTACACTCTATACCCTACACTCTACACTCTATACCCTACACTCTATACCATACACTCTATACCCTGCACTCTACACTCTATACCCTACACTCTACACCCTACACTCTATACCCTACACTCTATACCATACACTCTATACCCTACACTCTACACTCTATACCCTACACTCTACACCCTACACTCTATACCCTACACTCTAATCCCTACATTCTACACTCTCTACCCTACACTCTATACCCTACCCTCTATACCCTACACTCTATACCCTACACTCTACACTCTATACCCTATACTCTATACCCTACACTCTATACCCTACACTCTATACCCTACACTCTATACCCTATACTCTATACCCTACACTCTACACCCTACACTCTATACCCTACACTCTATACCATACACTCTATACCCTACACTTTACACTCTATACTCTATACCCTACACTCTACACCCTACACTCTATACCCTACACTCTACACCCTACACTCTATACCCTACACTCTAATCCCTACACTCTACACTCTATACCCTACACTCCATACCCTACACTCTACACTCTATACCTTACACTCTACACTCTATTCCCTACACTCTATACCCTACACCCTACACTCTATACCATACACTCTACACTCTATACCCTACACTCTATACCATACACTCTATACCCTACACTCTATACCATACACTCTATACCCTACACTCTATACCCTACACTCTATACCCTACACTCTACACCCTACACTCTATACCTTACACTCTATGCCCTACACTCTATACCCTACAATCTAAACTCTATACCCTACACTCTACACTCTATACCCTACCCTCTATAACATACACTCTATACCCTACACTCTATACCCTACACTCTATACCATACACTCTACACTCTATACCCTACACTCTATACCATACACTCTACACCATACACTCTGTACCCTACACTCTACACCCTACACTCTATACCCTACACTCTACACCCTACACTCTATACCCTACACTCTATACCATACACAATATACGCTACACTCTATACCCTACACTCTATACCCTACACTCTACACCCTACACTCTATACCCTACACTCTATACCATACACTCTATACCCTACACTCTAATCCCTACATTCTACACTCTCTACCCTACACTCTATACCCTACACTCTCTACCCTACACTCTATACCCTACACTCTACACTCTATACCCTACACTCTATACCCTACACTCTATACCCTACACTCTATACCCTACACTCTATACCCTACACTCTATACCCTACACTCTACACCCTACACTCTATACCCTACACTCTATACCATACACTCTATACCCTACACTTTACACTCTATACGCTACACTCTACACCCTACACTCTATACCCTACACTCTAATCCCTACACTCTACACTCTATACCCTACACTCTATACCCTACACTCTACACTCTATGCCCTACACTCTATACCCTACACTCTATACCCTACACTCTAAACTCTATGCCCTACACTCTACACACTATACCCTACACTCTATACCCTACACTCTATACCCTACACTCTACACTCTATACCCTAAACTATATACCCTACACTCTATGCCCTACACTTTATACCCTACACTCTATACCCTACACTCTATACCCTACACTCTACACTCTATACCCTACACTCTATACCCTACACTCTACACTCTATACCCTACACTCTATACCCTACACTCTATACCCTACACTCTATACCCTACACTCTATACCCTACACTCTACACTCTATACCCTACACTCTATACCCTACACTATATGCCCTACACTCTATACCCTACACTCTATACCCTACACTCTATACCTTACACTCTACACTCTATACCCTACACGCTACACTCTATACCATACACTCTATACCCTACACTCTACACTCTATACCCTATACTCTACACTCTATACCCTACACTCTATACCCTACACTCTATACCCTACACACTATACCCTACACTCTATACCCTACACTATACACTCTATACCCTACACTCTACACTCTATACCCTACACTCTACACTCTATACCCTACACTCTATACCCTACACTCTACACCCTACACGCTATACCCTACACTCTATACCCTACACTCTACACTCTATACCCTACACTCTATACCCTACACTCTATACCCTACACTCTATACCTTACACTCTACACTCTATACCCTACACTCTATACCCTACACTCTATACCCTACACTCTAATCCCTACACTCTACACTCTATACCCTACACTCTACACTCTATACCAAACACTCTATACCCTACACTCTACACCCTACACTCTACACTCTATACCCTACACTCTATACCCTACACTCTATACCCTACACTCTATACCCTACACTCTATACCCTACACTCTACACTCTATACCCTACACTCTATATCTACACTCTACACTCTATACCCTACACTCTATACCCTACACTCTATGCCCTACACTCTATACCCTACACTCTATACCCTACACTCTATACCCTACACTCTACACTCTATACCCTACACTCTATACCATACACTCTATACCCTACACTCTAAACTCTATACCCGACACACTACACCCTACACTCTATACCCTACACTCTATACCCTACACTCTACACTCTATACCCTACACTCTATACCCTACACTCTATACCCTACACTCTACACTCTATACCCTACACTCTATACCATACACTCTATACCCTACACTCTACACTCTATACCCTACACTCTACACCCTACACTCTATACCCTACACTCTACACTCTATACCCTACACTCTAATCCCTACACTCTACACTCTATACCCTACACTCTATACTCTACACTCTATACCCTACACTCTACACTCTCTACCCTACACTCTATACCCAACACTCTATACCCTACACTCTATACCCTACACTCTACACTCTATACCCTACACTCTATACCCTACACTCTATACCCTACACTCTAAACTCTATGCCCTACACTCTACACTCTATACCGTACACTCTATACCCTACACTCTATACCCTACACTCTACACTCTATACCCTAAACTATATACCCTACACTCTATGCCCTACACTCTATACCCTACACTCTATACCCTACACTCTATACCCTACACTCTACACTCTATACCCTACACTCTTTACCCTACACTCTATACCCTACACTCTACATTCTATACCCTACACTCTATACCCTACACTCTATACCTTACACTCTATACCCTACAGTCTATACCCTACACTCTACACTCTATACCCTACACTCTATACCCTACACGCTCTGCCCTACACTCTATACCCTACACTCTATACCTTACACTCTACACTCTATACCCTACACTCTATACCCTACACTCAACACTCTATACCTTACACTCTACACTCTATTCCCTACACTCTATACCCTACACTCTATACCCTACACTCTATACCCTACACTCTATACCCTACACTCTACACCCTACACTCTATACCCTACACTCTATACCATACACTCTATACCCTACACTCTACACTCTATACCCTATACTCTACACTCTATACCCTACACTCTATACCCTACACTCTATACCCTACACACTATACCCTACACTCTATACCCTACACTCTACACTCTATAACCTACACTCTACACTCTATACCCTACACTCTATACCCTATACCCTACACTCTATACCCTACACTCTATACCCTACACTCTACACTCTATACCCTACACTCTATACCCTACACTCTATACCCTACACTCTATACCCTACACTCTATACCCTACACTCTACACTCTATACCCTACACTCTATACCCTACACTCTATACCCTACACTCTACACTCTATACCCTACACTCTATACCCTACACTCTATACCCTACACTCTATACCCTACACTCTACACTCTATACCCTACACTCTATACCCTACACTATATGCCCTACACTCTATACCCTACACTCTATACCCTACACTCTATACCCTACACTCTATACCCTACACTCTATACCCTACACTCTAATCCCTACACTCTACACTCTATACCCTACACTCTACACTCTATACCATACACTCTACACTCTATTCCCTACACTCTATACCCTACACTCTATACCCTACACTCTATACCCTACACTCTATACTCTACACTCTACACCCTACACTCTATACCCTACACTCTATACCATACACTCTATACCCTACACTCTACACTCTATACCCTATACTCTACACTCTATACCCTACACTCTATACCCTACACTCTATACCCTACACACTATACCCTACACTCTATACCCTACACTCTAATCCCTACACTCTACACTCTATACCCTACACTCTATACCCTACACTCTACACTCTATACCTTACACTCTACACTCTATTCCCTACACTCTATACCCTACACTCTATACCCTACACTCTATACCCTACACTCTATACCCTACACTCTACACCCTACACTCTATACCCTACACTCTATACCATACACTCTATACCCTACACTCTACACTCTATACCCTATACTCTACACTCTATACCTTACACTCTATACCCTACACTCTATACCCTACACACTATACCCTACACTCTATACCCTACACTCTACACTCTATACCCTACACTCTACACTCTATACCCTACACTCTATACCCTACACTCTACACCCTACACTCTATACCCTACACTCTATACCCTACACTCTACACTCTATACCCTACACTCTATACCCTACACTCTATGCCCTACACTCTATACCCTACACTCTATACCCTACACTCTATACCTTACACTCTACACTCTATACCGTACACTCTATACCCTACACTCTATACCCTACACTCTAATCCCTACACTCTACACTCTATACCCTACACTCTACACTCTATACCAAACACTCTATACCCTACACTCTACACCCTACACTCTACACTCTATACCCTACACTCTATACCCTACACTCTATACCATACACTCTATACCCTACACTCTATACCCTACACTCTACACTCTATACCCTACACTCTATATCTACACTATACACTCTATACCCTACACTCTATACCCTACACTCTATGCCCTACACTCTATACCCTACACTCTATACCCTACACTCTACACCCTACACTCTACACCCTACACTCTATACCATACACTCTATACCCTACACTCTACACTCTATACCCGACACACTACACCCTACACTCTATACCCTACACTCTATACCCTACACTCTACACTCTATACCCTACACTCTATACCCTACACTCTATACCCTACACTCTACACTCTATACCCTACACTCTATACCATACACTCTATACCCTACACTCTACACTCTATACCCTACACTCTACACCCTACACTCTACACCCTACACTCTACACTCTATACCCTACACTCTAATCCCTACACTCTACACTCTATACCCTACACTCTATACTCTACAATCTATACCCTACACTCTACACTCTCTACCCTACACTCTATACCCAACACTCTATACCCTACACTCTATACCCTACACTCTACACTCTATACCCTACACTCTATACCCTACACTCTATACCCTACACTCTAAACTCTATGCCCTACACTCTACACTCTATACCGTACACTCTATACCCTACACTCTATACCCTACACTCTACACTCTATACCCTAAACTATATACCCTACACTCTATGCCCTACACTCTATACCCTACACTCTATACCCTACACTCTATACTCTACACTCTACACTCTATACCCTACACTCTATACCCTACACTCTATACCCTACACTCTACACTCTATACCCTACACTCTATACCCTACACTCTATACCCTACACTCTATACCCTACACTCTATACCCTACACTCTACACTCTATACCCTACACTCTATACCCTACACGCTATGCCCTACACTCTATACCCTACACTCTATACCTTACACTCTACACTCTATACCCTACACTCTATACCCTACACTCAACACTCTATACCTTACACTCTACACTCTATTCCCTACACTCTATACCCTACACTCTATACCCTACACTCTATACCCTACACTCTATACCCTACACTCTACACCCTACACTCTATACCCTACACTCTATACCATACACTCTATACCCTACACTCTACACTCTATACCCTATACTCTACACTCTATACCCTACACTCTATACCCTACACTCTATACCCTACACACTATACCCTACACTCTATACCGTACACTCTACACTCTATACCCTACACTCTACACTCTATACCCTACACTCTATACCCTACACTCTACACCCTACACTCTATACCCTACACTCTATACCCTACACTCTACACTCTATACCCTACACTCTATACCCTACAGTCTATGCCCTACACTCTATACCCTACACTCTATACCCTACACTCTATACCTACACTCTAAACTCTATACCCTACACTCTATACCCTACACTCTATACCCTACACGTTAATCCCTACACTCTACACTCTATACCCTACACTCTATACCCTACACTCTACACTCTATGCCTTACACTCTACACTCTATTCCCTACACTCTATACCCTACACTCTATACCCTACACTCTATACCCTACACTCTACACCCTACACTCTATACCCTACACTCTATACCACACACTCTATACCCTACACTCTACACTCTATACCCTACACTCTACACTCTATACCCTACACTCTATACCCTACACTCTATACCCTACACTCTATACCCTACACTCTACACTCTATACCCTACACTCTACACTCTATACCCTACACTCTGTACCCTACACTCTATACCCTACACTCTATACCCTACACTCTATACCCTACACTCTACACTCTATACCCTACACTCTATACCCTACACTCTACACTCTATACCCTACACTCTATACCCTACACTCTATGCCCTACACTCTATACCCTACACTCTATACCCTACACTCTATACCCTACACTCTACACTCTATACCCTACACTCTATACCATACACTCTATACCCTGCACTCTACACTCTATACCCTACACTCTACACCCTACACTCTATACCCTACACTCTAATCCCTACATTCTACACTCTCTACCCTACACTCTATACCCTACACTCTATACCCTACACTCTATACCCTACACTCTACACTCTATATCCTACACTCTATACCCTACACTCTATACCCTACACTCTATACCCTACACTCTATACCGTATACTCTATACCCTACACTCTACACCCTACACTCTATACCCTACACTCTATACCATACACTCTATACCCTACACTTTACACTCTATACGCTACACTCTACACCTTACACTCTATACCCTACACTCTAATCCCTACACTCTACACTCTATACCCTACACTCCATACCCTACACTCTACACTCTATACCTTACACTCTACACTCTATACCCTACACTCTATACCATACACTCTATACCCTACACTCTATACCATACACTCTATACCCTACACTCTATACCCTACACTCTATACCCTACACTCTACACCCTACACTCTATACCTTACACTCTTTGCCCTACACTCTATACCCTACACTCTACACTCTATACCTTACACTCTACACTCTATACCCTACACTCTATACCATACACTCTATACCCTACACTCTATACCCTACACTCTATACCCTACACTCTACACCCTACACTCTATACCCTACACTCTATACCATACACTCTACACTCTATACCCTACACTCTAAACCATACACTCTATACCCTACACTCTATACCATACACTCTATACCCTACACTCTATACCCTACACTCTATACCCTACACTCTACACCCTACACTCTATACCTTACACTCTATGCCCTACACTCTATACCCTACAATCTAAACTCTATACCCTACACTCTACACTCTATACCCTACCCTCTATAACATACACTCTATACCCTACACTCTATACCCTACACTCTATACCATACACTTTACACTCTATACCCTACACTCTATACCATGCACTCTACACCATACATTCTATACCCTACACTCTACACCCTACACTCTATACCCTACACTCTACACCCTACACTCTATACCCTACACTCTATACCATACACAATATACCCTACACTCTATACCCTACACTCTATACCCTACACTCTACACCCTACACTCTATACCCTACACTCTATACCATACACTCTATACCCTACACTCTACACTCTATACCCTACACTCTACACCCTACACTCTATACCCTACACTCTAATCCCTACATTCTACACTCTCTACCCTACACTCTATACCCTACACTCTATACCCTACACTCTATACCCTACACTCTACACTCTATACCCTACACTCTATACCCTACACTCTATAGCCTACACTCTATACCCTACACTCTATACCCTACACTCTATACCCTACACTCTACACCCTACACTCTATACCCTACACTCTATACCATACACTCTATACCCTACACTTTACACTCTATTTGCTACACTCTACACCCTACACTCTATACCCTACACTCTAATCCCTACACTCTACACTCTATGCCCTACACTCTATACCCTACACTCTACACTCTATACCTTACACTCTATACTCTATTCCCTACACTCTATACCCTACACTCTATACCCTACACTCTATACCATACACTCTATACCCTACACTCTACACCCTACACTCTATACCCTACACTCTATACCATACACTCGATACCCTACAATCTATACCCTACACTCTAATCCCTACACTCTACACTCTATACCCTACACTCTATACCCTACACACTATACCCTACACTCTACACTCTCTACCCTACATTCTATACCCAACACTCTATACCCTACACTCTATACCCTACACTCTACACTCTATACCCTACACTCTATACCCTACACTCTATACCCTACACTCTAAACTCTATGCCCTACACTCTACACACTATACCCTACACTCTATACCCTACACTCTATACCCTACACTCTACACTCTATACCCTAAACTATATACCCTACACTCTATGCCCTACACTTTATACCCTACACTCTATACCCTACACTCTATACCCTACACTCTACACTCTATACCCTACACTCTATACCCTACACTCTATACCCTACACTCTACACTCTATACCCTACACTCTATACCCTACACTCTATACCCTAGACTCTATACCCTACACTCTATACCCTACACTCTACACTCTATACCCTACACTCTATACCCTACACTATATGCCCTACACTCTATACCCTACACTCTATACCCTACACTCTATACCTTACACTCTACACTCTATACCCTACACTCTATACCCTACACTCTATACCCTACACTCTAATCCCTACACTTTACACTCTATACCCTACACTCTATACCCTACACTCTATACCCTACACTCTACACTCTATACCTTACACTCTACACTCTATTCCCTACACTTTATACCCTACACTCTATACCCTACACTCTATACCCTACACTCTTTACCCTACACTCTACACCCTACACTCTATACCCTACACTCTATACCATACACTCTATACCCTACACTCTACACTCTATACCCTATAGTCTACACTCTATACCCTACACTCTATACCCTACACTCTATACCCTACACACTATACCCTACACTCTATACCCTACACTCTACACTCTATACCCTACACTCTACACTCTATACCCTACACTCTACACTCTATACCCTACACTCTATACCCTACATTCTACACCCTACACTCTATACCCTACACTCTATACCCTACACTCTACACTCTATACCCTACACTCTATACCCTACACTCTATGCCCTACACTCTATACCCTACACTCTATACCCTACACTCTATACCTTACACTCTACACTCTATACCCTACACTCTATACCCTACACTCTATACCCTACACTCTACACTCTATACCCTACACTCTATACCCTACACTCTATACCCTATACTCTATACCCTACACTCTACACCCTACACTCTATACCCTACACTCTATACCATACACTCTATACCCTACACTTTACACTCTATACGCTACACTCTACACCTTACACTCTATACCCTACACTCTAATCCCTACACTCTACACTCTATACCCTACACTCCATACCCTACACTCTACACTCTATACCTTACACTCTACACTCTATACCCTACACTCTATACCATACACTCTATACCCTACACTCTACACCATACACTCTATACCCTACACTCTATACCCTACACTCTATACCCTACACTCTACACCCTACACTCTATACCTTACACTCTATGCCCTACACTCTATACCCTACACTCTACACTCTATACCTTACACTCTACACTCTATACCCTACACTCTATACCATACACTCTATACCCTACACTCTATACCCTACACTCTATACCCTACACTCTACACCCTACACTCTATACCTTACACTCTATGCCCTACACTCTATACCCTACAATCTAAACTCTATACCCTACACTCTACACTCTATACCCTACCCTCTATAACATACACTCTATACCCTACACTCTATACCCTACACTCTATACCATACACTTTACACTCTATACCCTACACTCTATACCATGCACTCTACACCATACACTCTATACCCTACACTCTACACCCTACACTCTATACCCTACACTCTACACCCTACACTCTATACCCTACACTCTATACCATACACAATATACCCTACACTCTATACCCTACACTCTATACCCTACACTCTACACCCTACACTCTATACCCTACACTCTATACCATACACTCTATACCCTACACTCTACACTCTATACCCTACACTCTACACCCTACACTCTATACCCTACACTCTAATCCCTACATTCTACACTCTCTACCCTACACTCTATACCCTACACTCTATACCCTACACTCTACACTCTATACCCTACACTCTACACCCTACACTCTATACCCTACACTCTAATCCCTACATTCTACACTCTCTACCCTACACTCTATACCCTACACTCTATACCCTACACTCTATAGCCTACACTCTATACCCTACACTCTATACCCTACACTCTATACCCTACACTCTACACCCTACACTCTATACCCTACACTCTATACCATACACTCTATACCCTACACTTTACACTCTATTTGCTACACTCTACACCCTACACTCTATACCCTACACTCTAATCCCTACACTCTACACTCTATGCCCTACACTCTATACCCTACACTCTACACTCTATACCTTACACTCTATACTCTATTCCCTACACTCTATACCCTACACTCTATACCCTACACTCTATACCATACACTCTATACCCTACACTCTACACCCTACACTCTATACCCTACACTCTATACCATACACTCGATACCCTACAATCTATACCCTACACTCTAATCCCTACACTCTACACTCTATACCCTACACTCTATACCCTACACACTATACCCTACACTCTACACTCTCTACCCTACATTCTATACCCAACACTCTATACCCTACACTCTATACCCTACACTCTACACTCTATACCCTACACTCTATACCCTACACTCTATACCCTACACTCTAAACTCTATGCCCTACACTCTACACACTATACCCTACACTCTATACCCTACACTCTATACCCTACACTCTACACTCTATACCCTAAACTATATACCCTACACTCTATGCCCTACTCTTTATACCCTACACTCTATACCCTACACTCTATACCCTACACTCTACACTCTATACCCTACACTCTATACCCTACACTCTATACCCTACACTCTACACTCTATACCCTACACTCTATACCCTACACTCTATACCCTACACTCTATACCCTACACTCTATACCCTACACTCTACACTCTATACCCTACACTCTATACCCTACACTATATGCCCTACACTCTATACCCTACACTCTATACCCTACACTCTATACCTTACACTCTACACTCTATACCCTACACTCTATACCCTACACTCTATACCCTACACTCTAATCCCTACACTTTACACTCTATACCCTACACTCTATACCCTACACTCTACACTCTATACCTTACACTCTACACTCTATTCCCTACACTTTATACCCTACACTCTATACCCTACACTCTATACCCTACACTCTATACCCTACACTCTACACCCTACACTCTATACCCTACACTCTATACCATACACTCTATACCCTACACTCTACACTCTATACCCTATAGTCTACACTCTATACCCTACACTCTATACCCTACACTCTATACCCTACACACTATACCCTACACTCTATACCCTACACTCTACACTCTATACCCTACACTCTACACTCTATACCCTACACTCTACACTCTATACCCTACACTCTATACCCTACATTCTACACCCTACACTCTATACCCTACACTCTATACCCTACACTCTACACTCTATACCCTACACTCTATACCCTACACTCTATGCCCTACACTCTATACCCTACACTCTATACCCTACACTCTATACCTTACACTCTACACTCTATACCCTACACTCTATACCCTACACTCTATACCCTACACTCTACACTCTATACCCTACACTCTATACCCTACACTCTATACCCTATACTCTATACCCTACACTCTACACCCTACACTCTATACCCTACACTCTATACCATACACTCTATACCCTACACTTTACACTCTATACGCTACACTCTACACCTTACACTCTATACCCTACACTCTAATCCCTACACTCTACACTCTATACCCTACACTCCATACCCTACACTCTACACTCTATACCTTACACTCTACACTCTATACCCTACACTCTATACCATACACTCTATACCCTACACTCTACACCATACACTCTATACCCTACACTCTATACCCTACACTCTATACCCTACACTCTACACCCTACACTCTATACCTTACACTCTATGCCCTACACTCTATACCCTACACTCTACACTCTATACCTTACACTCTACACTCTATACCCTACACTCTATACCATACACTCTATACCCTACACTCTATACCCTACACTCTATACCCTACACTCTACACCCTACACTCTATACCCTACACTCTATACCATACACTCTACACTCTATACCCTACACTCTATACCATACACTCTATACCCTACACTCTATACCATACACTCTATACCCTACACTCTATACCCTACACTCTATACCCTACACTCTACACCCTACACTCTATACCTTACACTCTATGCCCTACACTCTATACCCTACAATCTAAACTCTATACCCTACACTCTACACTCTATACCCTACCCTCTATAACATACACTCTATACCCTACACTCTATACCCTACACTCTATACCATACACTTTACACTCTATACCCTACACTCTATACCATACACTCTACACCATACACTCTATACCCTACACTCTACACCCTACACTCTATACCCTACACTCTACACCCTACACTCTATACCCTACACTCTATACCATACACAATATACCCTACACTCTATACCCTACACTCTACACCCTACACTCTACACCCTACACTCTATACCCTACACTCTATACCATACACTCTATACCCTACACTCTACACTCTATACCCTACACTCTACACCCTACACTCTATACCCTACACTCTAATCCCTACATTCTACACTCTCTACCCTACACTCTATACCCTACACTCTATACCCTACACTCTATACCCTACACTCTACACTCTATACCCTACACTCTATACCCTACACTCTATACCCTACACTCTATACCCTACACTCTACACCCTACACTCTATACCCTACACTCTATACCATACACTCTATACCCTACACTTTACACTCTATACGCTACACTCTACACCCTACACTCTATACCCTACACTCTAATCCCTACACTCTACACTCTATACCCTACACTCTATACCCTACACTCTACACTCTATACCTTACACTCTACACTCTATTCCCTACACTCTATACCCTACACTCTATACCCTACACTCTATACCATACACTCTATACCCTACACTCTACACCCTACACTCTATACCCTACACTCTATACCATACACTCTATACCCTACAATCTATACCCTACACTCTAATCCCTACACTCTACACTCTATACCCTACACTCTATACCCTACACACTATACCCTACACTCTACACTCTCTACCCTACATTCTATACCCAACACTCTATACCCTACACTCTATACCCTACACTCTACACTCTATACCCTACACTCTATACCCTACACTCTATACCCTACACTCTAAACTCTATGCCCTACACTCTACACACTATACCCTACACTCTATACCCTACACTCTATACCCTACACTCTACACTCTATACCCTAAACTATATACCCTACACTCCATGCCCTACACTTTATACCCTACACTCTATACCCTACACTCTATACCCTACACTCTACACTCTATACCCTACACTCTATACCCTACACTCTATACCCTACACTCTACACTCTATACCCTACACTCTATACCCTACACTCTATACCCTACACTCTATACCCTACACTCTATACCCTAAACTCTACACTCTATACCCTACACTCTATACCCTACACTATATGCCCTACACTCTATACCCTACACTCTATACCCTACACTCTATACCTTACACTCTACACTCTATACCCTACACTCTATACCCTACACTCTATACCCTACACTCTAATCCCTACACTCTACACTCTATACCCTACACTCTACACTCTATACCTTACACTCTACACTCTATTCCCTACACTCTATACCCTACACTCTATACCCTACACTCTATACCCTACACTCTATACCCTACACTCTACACCCTACACTCTATACCCTACACTCTATACCATACACTCTATACCCTACACTCTACACTCTATACCCTATACTCTACACTCTATACCCTACACTCTATACCCTACACTCTATACCCTACACTCTACACCCTACACTCTATACCTTACACTCTATGCCCTACACTCTATACCCTACAATCTAAACTCTATACCCTACACTCTACACTCTATACCCTACACTCTATACCCTACACTCTATACCATACACTTTACACTCTATACCCTACACTTAATACCATACACTCTACACCATACACTCTATACCCTACACTCTACACCCTACACTCTATACCCTACACTTTTCACCCTACACTCTATACCCTACACTCTATACCATACACAATATACCCTACACTCTATACCCTACACTCTACACCCTACACTCTACACCCTACACTCTATACCCTACACTCTATACCATACACTCTATACCCTACACTCTACACTCTATACCCTACACTCTACACCCTACACTCTATACCCTACACTCTAATCCCTACATTCTACACTCTCTACCCTACACTCTATACCCTACACTCTATACCCTACACTCTATACCCTACACTCTACACTCTATACCCTACACTCTATACCCTACACTCTATACCCTACACTCTATACCCTACACTCTACACCCTACACTCTATACCCTACACTCTATACCATACACTCTATACCCTACACTTTACACTCTATACGCTACACTCTACACCCTACACTCTATACCCTACACTCTAATCCCTACACTCTACACTCTATACCCTACACTCTATACCCTACACTCTACACTCTATACCTTACACTCTACACTCTATTCCCTACACTCTATACCCTACACTCTATACCCTACACTCTTTACCATACACTCTATACCCTACACTCTACACCCTACACTCTATACCCTACACTCTATACCATACACTCTATACCCTACAATCTATACCCTACACTCTAATCCCTACACTCTACACTCTATACCCTACACTCTATACCCTACACACTATACCCTACACTCTACACTCTCTACCCTACATTCTATACCCAACACTCTATACCCTACACTCTATACCCTACACTCTACACTCTATACCCTACACTTTATACCCTACACTCTATACCCTACACTCTAAACTCTATGCCCTACACTCTACACACTATACCCTACACTCTATACCCTACACTCTATACCCTACACTCTACACTCTATACCCTAAACTATATACCCTACACTCCATGCCCTACACTTTATACCCTACACTCTATACCCTACACTCTATACCCTACACTCTACACTCTATACCCTACACTCTATACCCTACACTCTATACCCTACACTCTACACTCTATACCCTACACTCTATACCCTACACTCTATACCCTACACTCTATACCCTACACTCTATACCCTAAACTCTACACTCTATACCCTACACTCTATACCCTACACTATATGCCCTACACTCTATACCCTACACTCTATACCCTACACTCTATACCTTACACTCTACACTCTATACCCTACACTCTATACCCTACACTCTATACCCTACACTCTAATCCCTACACTCTACACTCTATACCCTACACTCTACACTCTATACCTTACACTCTACACTCTATTCCCTACACTCTATACCCTACACTCTATACCCTACACTCTATACCCTACACTCTATACCCTACACTCTACACCCTACACTCTATACCCTACACTCTATACCATACACTCTATACCCTACACTCTACACTCTATACCCTATACTCTACACTCTATACCCTACACTCTATACCCTACACTCTATACCCTACACACTATACCCTACACTCTATACCCTACACTCTACACTCTATACCCTACACTCTACACTCTATACCCTACACTCTACACTCTATACCCTACACTCTATACCCTACATTCTACACCCTACACTCTATACCCTACACTCTATACCCTACACTCTACACTCTATACCCTACACTCTATACCCTACACTCTATGCCCTACACTCTATACCCTACACTCTTTACCCTACACTCTATACCTTACACTCTACACTCTATACCCTACACTCTATACCCTACACTCTATACCCTACACTCTAATCCCTACACTCTACACTCTATACCCTACACTCTACACTCTATACCAAACACTCTATACCCTACACTCTACACCCTACACTCTACACTCTATACCCTACACTCTATACCCTACACTCTATACCCTACACTCTATACCCTACACTCTACACTCTATACCCTACACTCTATATCTACACTCTACACTCTATACCCTACACTCTATACCCTACACTCTATGCCCTACACTCTATACCCTACACTCTATACCCTACACTCTATACCCTACACTCTACACTCTATACCCTACACTCTATACCATACACTCTATACCCTACACTCTACACTCTATACCCGACACACTACACCCTACACTCTATACCCTACACTCTATACCCTACACTCTACACTCTATACCCTACACTCTATGCCCTACACTCTATACCCTACACTCTACACTCTATACCCTACACTCTATACCATACACTCTATACCCTACACTCTACACTCTATACCCTACACTCTACACCCTACACTCTATACCCTACACTCTACACTCTATACCCTACACTCTAATCCCTACACTCTACACTCTATACCCTACACTCTATACTCTACACTCTATACCCTACACTCTACACTCTCTACCCTACACTCTATACCCAACACTCTATACCCTACACTCTATACCCTACACTCTACACTCTATACCCTACACTCTATACCCTACACTCTATACCCTACACTCTAAACTCTATGCCCTACACTCTACACTCTATACCGTACACTCTATACCCTACACTCTATACCATACACTCTACACTCTATACCCTAAACTATATACCCTACACTTTATGCCCTACACTCTATACCCTACACTCTATACCCTACACTCTATACCCTACACTCTACACTCTATACCCTACACTCTATACCCTACACTCTATACCCTACACTCTACACTCTATACCCTACACTCTATACCCTACACTCTATACCCTACACTCTATACCCTACACTCTATACCCTACACTCTACACTCTATACCCTACACTCTATACCCTACACGCTATGCCCTACACTCTATACCCTACACTCTATACCTTACACTCTACACTCTATATCCTACACTCTATACCCTACACTCAACACTCTATACCTTACACTCTACACTCTATTCCATACACTCTATACCCTACACTCTATACCCTACACTCTATACCCTACACTCTATACCCTACACTCTACACCCTACACTCTATACCATACACTCTATACCATACACTCTATACCCTACACTCTACACTCTATACCCTATACTCTACACTCTATACCCTACACTCTATATTCTACACTCTATACCCTACACACTATACCCTACACTCTATACCCTACACTCTACACTCTATACCCTACACTCTACACTCTATACCCTTTACTCTACACTCTATACCCTACACTCTATACCCTACACTCTACACCCTACACTCTATACCCTACACTCTATACCCTACACTCTACACTCTATACCCTACACTCTATACCCTACACTCTATGCCCTACACTCTATACCCTACACTCTATACCCTACACTCTATACCTACACTCTACACTCTATACCCTACACTCTATACCCTACACTTTAATCCCTACACTCTACACTCTATACCCTACACTCTATACCCTACACTCTACACTCTATGCCTTACACTCTACACTCTATTCCCTACACTCTATACCCTACACTCTATACCCTACACTCTATACCCTACACTCTACACCCTACACTCTATACCCTACACTCTATACCATACACTCTATACCCTACACTCTACACTCTATACCCTACACTCTATACCCTACACTCTATACCCTACACTCTATACCCTACACTCTATACCCTACACTCTATACCCTACACTCTACACTCTACACTCTATACCCTACACTCTACACTCTATACCCTACACTCTATACCCTACACTCTATACCCTACACTCTACACTCTATACCCTACACTCTATACCCTACACTCTACACTCTATACCCTACACTCTATACCCTACACTCTATGCCCTACACTCTATACCCTACACTCTATACCCTACACTCTATACCCTACACTCTATGCCCTACACTCTATACCCTACACTCTATACCCTACACTCTATACCCTACACTCTATACCCTACACACTATACCCTACACTCTACACTCTCTACCCTACATTCTATACCCAACACTCTATACCCTACACTCTATACCCTACACTCTACACTCTATACCCTACACTCTATACCCTACACTCTATACCCTACACTCTACACTCTATACCCTACACTCTATACCCTACACTTTATACCCTACACTCTATACCCTACACTCTAAACTCTATGCCCTACACTCTACACACTATACCCTACACTCTATACCCTACACTCTATACCCTACACTCTACACTCTATACCCTAAACTATATACCCTACACTCTATGCCCTACACTTTATACCCTACACTCTATACCCTACACTCTATACCCTACACTCTACACTCTATACCCTACACTCTATACCCTACACTCTATACCCTACACTCTACACTCTATACCCTACACTCTATACCCTACACTCTATACCCTACACTCTATACCCTACACTCTACACTCTATACCCTACACTCTATACCCTACACTATATGCCCTACACTCTATACCCTACACTCTATACCCTACACTCTATACCTTACACTCTACACTCTATACCATACACTCTATACCCTACACTCTATACCCTACACTCTAATCCCTACACTCTACACTCTATACCCTACACTCTATACCCTACACTCTACACTCTATACCTTACACTCTACACTCTATTCCCTACACTCTATACCCTACACTCTACACCCTACACTCTACACTCTATACCCTACACTCTATACCCTACACTCTATACCCTACACTCTAATCCCTACACTCTACACTCTATACCCTACACTCTATACCCTACACTCTACACTCTATACCTTACACTCTACACTCTATTCCCTACACTCTATACCCTACACTCTACACCCTACACTCTACACTCTATACCCTACACTCTATACCCTACACTCTATACCCTACACTCTACACTCTATACCCTACACTCTATACCCTACACTCTATACTCTACACTCTATACCCTACACTCTATACTCTACACTCTATACCCTACACTCTACACTCTCTACCCTACACTCTATACCCAACACTCTATACCCTACACTCTATACCCTACACTCTACACTCTATACCCTACACTCTATACCCTACACTCTATACCCTACACTCTAAACTCTATGCCCTACACTCTACACTCTATACCGTACACTCTATACCCTACACTCTATACCCTACACTCTACACTCTATACCCTAAACTATATACCCTACACTTTATGCCCTACACTCTATACCCTACACTCTATACCCTACACTCTATACCCTACACTCTACACTCTATACCCTACACTCTATACCCTACACTCTATACCCTACACTCTACACTCTATACCCTACACTCTATACCCTACACTCTATACCCTACACTCTATACCCTACACTCTATACCCTACACTCTACACTCTATACCCTACACTCTATACCCTACACGCTATGCCCTACACTCTATACCCTACACTCTATACCTTACACTCTACACTCTATACCCTACACTCTATACCCTACACTCAACACTCTATACCTTACACTCTACACTCTATTCCCTACACTCTATACCCTACACTCTATACCCTACACTCTATACCCTACACTCTATACCCTACACTCTACACCCTACACTCTATACCATACACTCTATACCATACACTCTATACCCTACACTCTACACTCTATACCCTATACTCTACACTCTATACCCTACACTCTATATTCTACACTCTATACCCTACACACTATACCCTACACTCTATACCCTACACTCTACACTCTATACCCTACACTCTACACTCTATACCCTATACTCTACACTCTATACCCTACACTCTATACCCTACACTCTACACCCTACACTCTATACCCTACACTCTATACCCTACACTCTATACCCTACACTCTATACCCTACACTCTATGCCCTACACTCTATACCCTACACTCTATACCCTACACTCTATACCTACACTCTACACTCTATACCCTACACTCTATACCCTACACTTTAATCCCTACACTCTACACTCTATACCCTACACTCTATACCCTACACTCTACACTCTATGCCTTACACTCTACACTCTATTCCCTACACTCTATACCCTACACTCTATACCCTACACTCTATACCCTACACTCTACACCCTACACTCTATACCCTACACTCTATACCATACACTCTATACCCTACACTCTACACTCTATACCCTACACTCTATACCCTACACTCTATACCCTACACTCTATACCCTACACTCTATACCCTACACTCTATACCCTACACTCTACACTCTATACCCTACACTCTACACTCTATACCCTACACTCTACAATCTATACCCTACACTCTATACCCTACACTCTATACCCTACACTCTACACTCTATACCCTACACTCTATACCCTACACTCTACACTCTATACCCTACACTCTATACCCTACACTCTATGCCCTACACTCTATACCCTACACTCTATACCCTACACTCTATACCCTACACTCTATACCCTACACACTATACCCTACACTCTACACTCTCTACCCTACATTCTATACCCAACACTCTATACCCTACACTCTATACCCTACACTCTACACTCTATACCCTACACTCTATACCCTACACTCTATACCCTACACTCTAAACTCTATGCCCTACACTCTACACACTATACCCTACACTCTATACCCTACACTCTATACCCTACACTCTACACTCTATACCCTAAACTATATACCCTACACTCTATGCCCTACACTTTATACCCTACACTCTATACCCTACACTCTATACCCTACACTCTACACTCTATACCCTACACTCTATACCCTACACTCTATACCCTACACTCTACACTCTATACCCTACACTCTATACCCTACACTCTATACCCTACACTCTATACCCTACACTCTATACCCTACACTCTACACTCTATACCCTACACTCTATACCCTACACTATATGCCCTACACTCTATACCCTACACTCTATACCCTACACTCTATACCTTACACTCTACACTCTATACCCTACACTCTATACCCTACACTCTATACCCTACACTCTAATCCCTACACTCTACACTCTATACCCTACACTCTATACCCTACACTCTACACTCTATACCTTACACTCTACACTCTATTCCCTACACTCTATACCCTACACTCTACACCCTACACTCTACACTCTATACCCTACACTCTATACCCTACACTCTATACCCTACACTCTAATCCCTACACTCTACACTCTATACCCTACACTCTATACCCTACACTCTACACTCTATACCTTACACTCTACACTCTATTCCCTACACTCTATACCCTACACTCTACACCCTACACTCTACACTCTATACCCTACACTCTATACCCTACACTCTATACTCTACACTCTACACTCTATACCCTACACTCTATACCCTACACTCTATACCCTACACTCTATACCCTACACTCTATACCCTACACTCTACACTCTATACCCTACACTCTATACCCTACACTATATGCCCTACACTCTATACCCTACACTCTATACCCTACACTCTATACCTTACACTCTACACTCTATACCCTACACTCTATACCCTACACTCTATACCCTACACTCTCATCCCTACACTCTACACTCTATACCCTACACTCTATACCCTACACTCTACACTCTATACCTTACACTCTACACTCTATTCCCTACACTCTATACCCTACACTCTATACCCTACACTCTACACCCTACACTCTATACCCTACACTCTATACCATACACTCTATACCCTACACTCTACACTCTATACCCTATACTCTACACTCTATACCCTACACTCTATACACTACACTCTATACCCTACACACTATACCCTACACTCTATACCCTACACTCTACACTCTATACCCTACACTCTGCACTCTATACCCTACACTCTACACTCTATACCCTACACTCTATACCCTACACTCTACACCCTACACTCTATACCCTACACTCTATACCCTACACTCTACACTCTATACCCTACACTCTATACCCTACACTCTATGCCCTACACTCTATACCCTACACTCTATACCCTACACTCTATACCTTACACTCTACACTCTATACCCTACACTCTATACCCTACACTCTATACCCTACACTCTAATCCCTACACTCTACACTCTATACCCTACACTCTACACTCTATACCAAACACTCTATACCCTACACTCTACACCCTACACTCTACACTCTATACCCTACACTCTATACCCTACACTCTATACCCTACACTCTATACCCTACACTCTACACTCTATACCCTACACTCTATATCTACACTCTACACTCTATACCCTACACTCTATGCCCTACACTCTATACCCTACACTCTATACCCTACACTCTATACCCTACACTCTACACTCTATACCCTACACTCTATACCATACACTCTATACCCTACACTCTACACTCTATACCCGACACACTACACCCTACACTCTATACCCTACACTCTATACCCTACACTCTACACTCTATACCCTACACTCTATACCCTACACTCTATACCCTACACTCTACACTCTATACCCTACACTCTATACCATACACTCTATACCCTACACTCTACACTCTATACCCTACACTCTACACCCTACACTCTATACCCTACACTCTACACTCTATACCCTACACTCTAATCCCTACACTCTATACTCTACACTCTATACCCTACACTCTACACTCTCTACCCTACACTCTATACCCAACACTCTATACCCTACACTCTATACCCTACACTCTACACTCTATACCCTACACTCTATACCCTACACTCTATACCCTACACTCTAAACTCTATGCCCTACACTCTACACTCTATACCGTACACTCTATACCCTACACTCTATACCCTACACTCTACACTCTATACCCTAAACTATATACCCTACACTCTATGCCCTACACTCTATACTCTACACTCTATACCCTACACTCTATACCCTACACTCTACACTCTATACCCTACACTCTATACCCTACACTCTATACCCTACACTCTACACTCTATACCCTACACTCTATACCCTACACTCTATACCCTACACTCTATACCCTACACTCTATACCCTACACTCTACACTCTATACCCTACACTCTATACCCTACAGGCTATGCCCTACACTCTATACCCTACACTCTATACCTTACACTCTACACTCTATACCCTACACTCTATACCCTACACTCAACACTCTATACCTTACACTCTACACTCTATTCCCTACACTCTATACCCTACACTCTATACCCTACACTCTATACCCTACACTCTATACCCTACACTCTACACCCTACACTCTATACCCTACACTCTATACCATACACTCTATACCCTACACTCTACACTCTATACCCTATACTCTACACTCTATACCCTACACTCTATACCCTACACTCTATACCCTACACACTATACCCTACACTCTATACCCTACACTCTACACTATATACCCTACACTCTACACTCTATACCCTACACTCTACACTCTATACCCTACACTCTATACCCTACACTCTACACCCTACACTCTATACCCTACACTCTATACCCTACACTCTACACTCTATACCCTACACTCTATACCCTACACTCTATGCCCTACACTCTATACCCTACACTCTATACCCTACACTCTATACCTACACTCTAAACTCTATACCCTACACTCTATACCCTACACTCTATACCCTACACTTTAATCCCTACACTCTACACTCTATACCCTACACTCTATACCCTACACTCTCCACTCAATGCCTTACACTCTACACTCTATTCCCTACACTCTATACCCTACACTCTATACCCTACACTCTATACCCTACACTCTACACACTACACTCTATACCCTACACTCTATACCACACACTCTATACCCTACACTCTACACTCTATACCCTACACTCTACACTCTATACCCTACACTCTATACCCTACACTCTATACCCTACAGTCTATACCCTACACTCTATACCCTACACTCTACACTCTATACCCTACACTCTACACTCTATACCCTACACTCTATACCCTACAATCTATACCCTACACTCTATACCCTACACTCTATACCCTACACTCTACACTCTATACTGTATACCCTACACTCTATACCCTACACTCTACACTCTATACCCTACACTCTATACCCTACACTCTATGCCCTACACTCTTTACCCTACACTCTATACCCTACACTCTATACCCTACACTCTACACTCTATACCCTACACTCTATACCATACACTCTATACCCTGCACTCTACACTCTATACCCTACACTCTACACCCTACACTCTATACCCTACACTCTATACCATACACTCTATACCCTACACTATACACTCTATACCCTACACTCTACACCCTACACTCTATACCCTACACTCTAATCCCTACATTCTACACTCTCTACCCTACACTCTATACCCTACACTCTATACCCTACACTCTATACCCTACAGTCTACACTCTATACCCTACACTCTATACCCTACACTCTATACCCTACACTCTATACCTTACACTCTATACCCTATACTCTATACCCTACACTCTACACCCTACACTCTATACCCTACACACTATACCATACACTCTATACCCTACACTTTACACTCTATACGCTACACTCTACACCTTACACTCTATACCCTACACTCTAATCCCTACACTCTACACTCTATACCCTACACTCCATACCCTACACTCTACACTCTATACCTTACACTCTACACTCTATTCCCTACACTCTATACCCTACACTCTATACCATACACTCTACACTCTATACCCTACACTCTATAACATACACTCTATACCCTACACTCTATACCCTACACTTTATACCCTACACTCTATACCCTACACTCTATACCCTACACTCTACACCCTACACTCTATACCTTACACTCTATGCCCTACACTCTATACCCTACAATCTAAACTCTATACCCTACACTCTACACTCTATACCCTACCCTCTATAACATACACTCTATACCCTACACTCTATACCCTACACTCTATACCATACACTCTACACTCTATACCCTACACTCTATACCATACACTCTACATCATACACTCTATACCCTACACTTTACACCCTACACTCTATACCCTACACTCTACACCCTACACTCTATACCCTACACTCTATACCATACACAATATACCCTACACTCTATACCCTACACTCTATACCCTACACTGTACACCCTACACTCTATACCCTACACTCTATACCATACACTCTATACCCTACACTCTACACTCTATACCCTACACTCTACACCCTACACTCTATACCCTACACTCTAATCCCTACATTCTACACTCTCTACCCTACACTCTATACCCTACACTCTATACCCTACACTCTATACCCTACACTCTACACTCTATACCCTACACTCTATACCCTACACTCTATACCCTACACTCTATACCCTGCACTCTATACCCTACACTCTATACCCTACACTCTACACCCTACACTCTATACCCTACACTCTATACCATACACTCTATACCCTACACTTTACACTCTATACGCTACACTCTACACCCTACACTCTATACCCTACACTCTAATCCCTACACTCTACACTCTATACCCTACACTCTATACCCTACACTCTACACTCTATACCTTACACTCTACACTCTATTCCCTACACTCTATACCCTACACTCTATACCCTACACTCTATACCATACACTCTATACCCTACACTCTACACCCTACACTCTATACCCTACACTCTATACCATACACTCTATACCCTACACTCTATACCCTACACTCTAATCCCTACACTCTACACTCTATACCCTACACTCTATACCCTACACACTATACCCTACACTCTACACTCTCTACCCTACATTCTATACCCAACACTCTATACCCTACACTCTATACCCTACACTCTACACTCTATACCCTACACTCTATACCCTACACTCTGTACCCTACACTCTAAACTCTATGCCCTACACTCTACACACTATACCCTACACTCTATACCCTACACTCCATACCCTACACTCTACACTCTATACCCTAAACTATATACCCTACACTCTATGCCCTACACTTTATGCCCTACACTCTATACCCTACACTCTATACCCTACACTCTACACTCTATACCCTACACTCTATACCCTACACTCTATACCCTACACTCTACACTCTATACCCTACACTCTATACCCTACACTCTATACCCTACACTCTATACTCTACACTCTATACCCTACACTCTACACTCTATACCCTACACTCTATACCCTACACTATATGCCCTACACTCTATACCCTACACTCTATACCCTACACTCTATACCTTACACTCTACACTCTATACCCTACACTCTATACCCTACACTCTATACCCTACACTCTAATCCCTACACTCTACACTCTATACCCTACACTCTATACCCTACATTCTACACTCTATACCTTACACTCTACACTCTATTCCCTACACTCTATACCCTACACTCTATACCCTACACTCTATACCCTACACTCTATACCCTACACTCTACACCCTACACTCTATACCCTACACTCTATACCATACACTCTATACCCTACACTCTACACTCTATACCCTACACTCTACACTCTATACCCAACACTCTACACTCTATACCCTACACTCTACACTCTATACCCTACACTCTATACCCTACACTCTACACCCTACACTCTATACCCTACACTCTATACCCTACACTCTATACCCTACACCCTACACTCTATACCCTACACTCTATACCATACACTCTATACCCTACACTCTACACTCTTTACCCTACACTCTACACCCTACACTCTATACCCTACACTCTAATCCCTACATTCTACACTCTATACCCTACACTCTATACCCTACACTCTATACCCTACACTCTACACTCTCTACCCTACACTCTATACCCTACACTCTATACCCTACACTCTATACCCTACACTCTACACTCTATACCCTACACTCTACACTCTATACCCTACACTCTATACCCTACACTCTGTACCCTACACTCTATACCCTACACTCTATACCCTACACTCTACACTCTATACCCTACACTCTATACCCTACACTCTATACCCTGCACTCTACACTCTATACCCTACACTCTATACCCTACACTCTACACTCTATACCCTACACTCTATACCCTACACTTTATGCCCTACACTCTATACCCTACACTCTATACCCTTGTCGTAGCTGTTTTTCATTCTGACCCAAATGTCAGCTTACAGATCACCAGTGAGACCAAATTGTGGAGTTACGCCCGTCATTTTACAAGCGCGCTTGGAGACAAAAAGACACCTCACACATATCCTGTGAGCAAGTCACTTTTATCTGAAGTAATAGAGCAAGAGGCAATATTATATACCATTTCCAACAACTGTAACTCTAATGTAATTCATGTAGCCCCCTCCATCACCCAGGGTCATACTGACCTTTATTCTCTAACGTACCCAGAGCATGTTGTGACTGAATATTGGGAACATACATGATAAGAAGTATGGTCTCCTTGAATTGGAGACATTAAGACTACTGCATCAACAGATTCTAGCAATTGTAGCAATTAAAGGCAAAAGGCACTTAAAGGCAAACTATTAACCCTTCTATATCACCCTACACTCTATACCCTACACTCTACACTCTATACCCTACATTCTATACCCTAAACTCTATACCCTACACTCTACACTCTATAACTTACACCCTACACTCTATGCCCTACACTCTATACCCTACACTCTATACCCTACACTCTATACCCTACATTCTATACCCTACACTCTACACTCTATACCATACACTCTATACCCTACACACTATACCATACACTCTATACCCTACACTCTATGCCCTACACTCTATACCCTACACTCTACACCCTACACTCTATACCTTACACTCTATACCCTACACTCTATACCCTACAATCTAAACTCTACACCCTACACTCTACACTCTATACCCTACACTCTATAACATACACTCTATACCCTACACTCTATACCCTACACTCTATACCATACAGTCTACACTCTATACCCTACACTCTATACCATACATTCTACACCATACACTCTATAGCATACACTCTATACCCTACACTCTACACTCTATACCCTACACTCTATACCCTACACTCTATACCCTACACTCTACACCCTGCACTCTATACCCTACACACTATACCCTACACTCTACACTCTATACCCTACACTCTATACCCTACACTCTATACCCTACACTCTATACCCTACACTCTACACTCTATATGCTACACTCTATAGCCTACACTCTACAATCTATACCCTACACTCTATACCCTACACTCTATACCCTACACTCTATACCCAACACTCTACACTCTATACCTTACACTCTACACTCTATTCCCTACACTCTATACCCTACACTCTATACCCTACACTCTATACCCTACACTCTATACCCTACACTCTATACCCTACACTCTATACCCTACACTCTATACCATACACTCTATACCCTACACTCTACACTCTATACCCTACACTCTACACCCTACACTCTATACCCTACACTCTACACCCTACACTCTATACCCTACACTCTATACCATACACTCTATACCCTACACTCTACACTCTATACCCTACACTCTATACCCTACACTCTACACTCTATACATTACACTCTACACTCTATTCCCTACACTCTATACCCTACACTCTATACCCTACACTCTATACCCTACACTCTACACTATATACCCTACACTCTATACCCTACACTCTATACCCTACACTCTACACTCTATACCCTACACTCTATTCCCTACACTCTTTGCCCTACACTCTATACCCTACACTCTATACCCTACACTCTATACCCTACACTCTATACCATACACTCTATACCCTACACTCTACACTCTATACCCTACACTCTATACCCTACACTCTATGCCCTACACTTCATACCCTACACTCTACACCCTACACTCTATGCCCTACACTCTATACCATACACTCTATACCCTACACTCTACACTCTATACCCTACACTCTACACCCTACACTCTATACAATACACTATAATCCCTACACTCTACACTCTATACCCTACACTCTATACCCTACACTCTTTGCCCTACACTCTATACCCTACACTCTACACCCTGCACTCTATACCCTACACACTATACCCTACACTCTACCCTCTATACCCTACACTCTATACCCTACACTCTATACCCTACACTCTATACCCTACACTCTACACTCTATACCCTACACTCTATAGCCTACACTCTACAATCTATACCCTACACTCTATACCCTACACTCTATACCTTACAGTCTATACCCTACACTCTATACCCTACACTCTACACTCTATACCTTACACTCTACACTCTATTCCCTACACTCTATACCCTACACTCTATACCCTACACTCTATACCCTACACTCTATACCCTACACTCTACACCCTACACTCTGTACCCTACACTCTATACCATACACTCTATACCCTACACTCTACACTCTATACCCTACACTCTATTCCCTACACTCTATACCCTAGAGTCTATACCCTACACTCTATACCCTACACTCTACACTCTATACCTTACACTCTATTCCCTACACTCTATACCCTACACTCTATACCCTACACTCTATACCCTACACTCTACACCCTACACTCTATACCCTACACTCTATACCCTACACTCTATACCCTAGAGTCTATACCCTACACTCTATACCCTACACTCTACACTCTATACCTTACACTCTATTCCCTACACTCTATACCCTACACTCTATACCCTACACTCTATACCCTACACTCTACACCCTACACTCTACACCCTGCACTCTATACCCTACACACTATACCCTACACTCTACCCTCTATACATAGTAACATAGTAACATAGTAACATAGTTAGTAAGGCCGAAAAAAGACATTTGTCCATCCAGTTCAGCCTATATTCCATCATAATAAATACCCTACACTCTATACCCTACACTCTATACCCTACACTCTATACCCTACACTCTACACTCTATACCCTACACTCTATAGCCTACACTCTACAATCTATACCCTACACTCTATACCCTACACTTTATACCCTACAGTCTATACCCTACACTCTATACCCTACAATCTACACTCTATACCTTACACTCTACACTCTATTCACTACACTCTATACCCTACACTCTATACCCTACACTCTATACCCTACACTCTATACCCTACACTCTACACTCTATACCTTACACTCTACACTCTATACCCTACACTCTATACCCTACACTCTATACCCTACACTCTACACCCTGCACTCTATACCCTACACACTATACCCTACACTCTACCCTCTATACCCTACACTCTATACCCTACACTCTATACCCTACACTCTATACCCTACACTCTACACTCTATACCCTACACTCTATTGCCTACACTCTACAATCTATACCCTACACTCTATACCCTACACTCTATACCCTACAGTCTATACCCTACACTCTATACCCTACACTCTACACTCTATACCTTACACTCTACACTCTATTCCCTACACTCTATACCCTACACTATATACCCTACACTCTATACCCTACACTCTATACCCTACACTCTACACCCTACACTCTATACCCTACACTCTATACCATACACTCTATACCCTACACTCTACACTCTATACCCTACACTCTATACCCTACACTCTATACCCTACAGTCTATACCCTACACTCTATACCCTACACTCTACACTCCATACCTTACACTCTACACTCTATTCCCTACACTCTACACCCTGCACTCTATAACCTACACACTATACCCTACACTCTACCCTCTATACCCTACACTCTATACCCTACACTCTATACCCTACACTCTACACTCTATACCCTACACTCTATAGCCTACACTCTACAATCTATACCCTACACTCTATACCCTACACTCTATACCCTACAGTCTACACTCTATACCCTACACTCTATAGCCTACACTCTACAATCTATACCCTACACTCTATACCCTACACTCTATACCCTACAGTCTATACCCTACACTCTATACCCTACACTCTACACTCTATACCTTACACTCTACACTCTATTCCCTACACTCTACACCCTGCACTCTATAACCTACACACTATACCCTACACTCTATACCCTACACTCTATACCCTACACTCTATACCCTACACTCTATACCATACACTCTATACCCTACACTCTACACTCTATACCCTACACTCTATAGCCTACACTCTACAATCTATACCCTACACTCTATACCCTACACTCTATACCCTACACTCTACACTCTATACCCTACACTCTATAGCCTACACTCTACAATCTATACCCTACACTCTATACCCTACACTCTATACCCTACAGTCTATACCCTACACTCTATACCCTACACTCTACACTCTATACCTTACACTCTACACTCTATTCCCTACACTCTATACCCTACACTCTATACCCTACACTCTACACCCTACACTCTATACCCTACACTCTATACCCTACACTCTATACCCTACACTCTACACTCTAAACCTTACACTCTACACTCTATTCCCTACACTCTACACCCTGCACTCTATACCCTACACACTATACCCTACACTCTACCCTCTATACCCTACACTCTATACCCTACACTCTATACCCTACACTCTATACCCGACACTCTACACTCTATACCCTACACTCTATAGCCTACACTCTACAATCTATACCCTACACTCTATACCCTACACTCTATACCCTACAGTCTATACCCTACACTCTATACCCTACACTCTACACTCTATACCTTACACTCTACACTCTATTCCCTACACTCTATACCCTACACTCTATACCCTACACTCTATACCCTACACTCTATACCCTACACTCTACACTCTATACCTTACACTCTACACTCTATACCCTACACTCTATACCCTACACTCTATACCCTACACTCTATACCCTACACTCTACACCCTGCACTCTATACCCTACACACTATACCCTACACTCTACCCTCTATACCCTACACTCTATACCCTACACTCTATACCCTACACTCTATACCCTACACTCTACACTCTATACCCTAAACTCTATAGCCTACACTCTACAATCTATACCCTACACTCTATACCCTACACTCTATACCCTACAGTCTATACCCTACACTCTATACCCTACACTCTATTCCCTACACTCTACACTCTATACCCTACACTCTACACTCTATATCCAACACTCTATACCCTACACTCTATACCCTACACTCTTTGCCCTACACTCTATACCCTACACTCTATACCCTACACTCTACACCCTGCACTCTATACCCTACACACTATACCCTACACTTTACACTCTATACCCTACACTCTATACCCTACACTCTATACCCTACACTCTATACCCTACACTCTATACCCTACACTCTACACTCTATACCCTACACTCTATAGCCTACACTCTACAATCTATACCCTACACTCTATACCCTACACTCTATACCCTACAGTCTATACCCTACACTCTATACCCTACACTCTACACTCTATACCTTACACTCTACACTCTATTCCCTACACTCTATACCCTACATTCTATACCCTACACTCTATACCCTACACTCTATACCCTACACTCTACACCCTACACTCTATACCCTACACTCTATACCATACACTCTATACCCTACACTCTACACTTTATACCCTACACTCTATACCCTACACTCTATACCCTACAGTCTATACCCTACACTCTATACCCTACACTCTACACTCTATACCTTACACTCTAGACTCTATTCCCTACACTCTATACCCTACACTCTATACCCTACACTCTATACCCTACACTCCATACCCTACACTCTACACCCTACACTCTATACCCTACACTCTATACCCTACACTGTATACCCTACACTCTACACTCTATACCTTACACTCTACACTCTATTCCCTACACTCTATACCCTACACTCTATACCCTACACTCTATACCCTACACTCTACACACTACACTCTATACCCTACACTCTATACCATACACTCTATACCCTACACTCTACACTCTATACCTTACACTCTACACTCTATTCCCTACATTCTATACCCTACACTCTATACCCTACACTCTATACCCTACACTCTATACCCTACACTCTACACCCTACACTCTATACCATACACTCTATACCCTACACTCTATACCCTACACTCTACACCCTACACTCTATACCCTACACTCTATACCATACACTCTATACCCTACACTCTACACTCTATACCCTACACTCTATACTCTACACTCTACACTCTCTACCCTACACTCTATACCCTACAATCTATACCCTACACTCTATACCCTACACTATACACTCTATACCCTACACTCTACACTCTATACCCTACACTCTATACCCTACACTCTATACCCTACACTCTGTACCCTACACTCTATACCCTACACTCTACACTCTATACCCTACACTCTATACCCTACACTCTATACCCTACACTCTACACCCTACACTCTATACCCTACACTCTATACCATACACTCTATACCCTACACTCTATACCCTACACTCTATACCCTACACTCTACACCCTACACTCTATACCCTACACTCTATACCATACACTCTTTACCCTACACTCTACACTCTATACCCTACACTCTATACCCTACACTCTACACTCTCTATCCTACACTCTATACCCTACACTCTACACCCTACACTCTATACCATACACTCTATACCCTACACTCTACACTCTATACCCTACACTCTATACCCTACACTCTATGCCCTTCACTCTATACCCTACACTCTACACCCTATACTCTATACCCTACACTCTATACCATACACTCTATACCCTACACTCTACACTCTATACCCTACACTCTACACCCTACACTCTATACCCTACACTCTAATCCCTACACTCTACACTCTATACCCTACACTCTACACTCTATATCCAACACTCTATACCCTACACTCTATACCCTACACTCTTTGCCCTACACTCTATACCCTACACTCTATACCCTTCACTCTACACCCTGCACTCTATACCCTACACACTATACCCTACACTTTACACTCTATACCCTACACTCTATACCCTACACTCTATACCCTACACTCTATACCCTACACTCTATACCCTACACTCTACACTCTATACCCTACACTCTATAGCCTACACTCTACAATCTATACCCTACACTCTATACCCTACACTCTATACCCTACAGTCTATACCCTACACTCTATACCCTACACTCTACACTCTATACCTTACACTCTACACTCTATTCCCTACACTCTATACCCTACACTCTATACCCTACTCTCTATACCCTACACTCTATACCCTACACTCTACACCCTACACTCTATACCCTACACTCTATACCATACACTCTATACCCTACACTCTACACTTTATACCCTACACTCTATACCCTACACTCTATACCCTACAGTCTATAACCTACACTCTATACCCTACACTCTACACTCTATACCTTACACTCTAGACTCTATTCCCTACACTCTATACCCTACACTCTATACCCTACACTCTATACCCTACACTTTATACCCTACACTCTACACCCTACACTCTATACCCTACACTCTATACCCTACACTCTATACCCTACACTCTACACTCTATACCTTACACTCTACACTCTATTCCCTACACTCTATACCCTACACTCTATACCCTACACTCTATACCCTACACTCTATACCCTACACTCTACACACTACACTCTATACCCTACACTCTATACCATACACTCTATACCCTACACTCTACACTCTATACCTTACACTCTACACTCTATTCCCTACATTCTATACCCTACACTCTATACCCTACACTCTATACCCTACACTCTATACCCTACACTCTACACCCTACACTCTATACCATACACTCTATACCCTATACTCTATACCCTACACTCTACACCCTACACTCTATACCCTACACTCTATACCATACACTCTATACCCTACACTCTACACTCTATACCCTACACTCTACACTCTCTACCCTACACTCTATACCCTACAATCTATACCCTACACTCTATACCCTACACTATACACTCTATACCCTACACTCTACACTCTATACCCTACACTCTATACCCTACACTCTATACCCTACACTCTGTACCCTACACTCTATACCCTACACTCTACACTCTATACCCTACACTCTATACCCTACACTCTATACCCTACACTCTACACCCTACACTCTATACCCTACACTCTATACCATACACTCTAAACCCTACACTCTATACCCTACACTCTACACCCTACACTCTATACCCTACACTCTATACCATACACTCTATACCCTACACTCTACACTCTATACCCTACACTCTATACCCTACACTCTACACTATCTATCCTACACTCTATACCCTACACTCTATACCCTACACTCTACACTCTATACCCTACACTCTACACTCTATACCTTACACTCTACACTCTATTCCCTACACTCTATACCCTACACTCTATACCCTACACTCTACACCCTACACTCTATACCGTACACTTTATACCATACACTCTATACCCTACACTCTACACTCTATACCCTACACTCTACACCCTACACTCTATACCCTACACTCTAATCCCTACACTCTATACTCTATACCCTACACTCTACACTCTATACCTTACACTCTACACTCTATTCCCTACAGTCTATACCCTACACTCTATACCCTACACTCTATACCCTACACTCTATACCCTACACTCTATACCCTACACTCTACACTCTATACCCTACACTCTACACCCTACACTCTATACCCTACACTCTAATCCCTACACTCTACACTCTATACCCTACACTCTATACCCTACACTCTATACCCTACACTCTACACTCTCTACCCTACACTCTATACCCTACACTCTATACCCTACACTCTATACCCTACACTCTACACTCTATACCCTACACTCTATACCCTACACTCTATACCCTACACTCTATACCCTACACTCTACACTCTATGCCCTACACTCTACACTCTATACCCTACACTCTACACTCTATACCCTACACTCTACACTCTATACCCTACACTCTATACCCTACACTCTATACCCTACACTCTACACTCTATGCCCTACACTCTACACTCTATACCTTACACTCTACACTCTATTCCCTACACTCTATGCCCTACACTCTATACCCTACACTCTATACCATACACTCTATACCCTACACTCTACACCCTACACTCTATACCCTACACTCTATACCATACACTCTATACCCTACACTCTACACTCTATACCCTACACTCTACACCCTACACTCTATGCCCTACACTCTAATCCCTACACTCTACACTCTATACCCTACACTCTATACCCTACACTCTATACCCTAGACTCTACACTCTCTACCCTACACTCTCTACCCTACACTCTATACCCTACACTCTATACCCTACACTCTACACTCTATACCCTACACTCTACACTCTATACCCTACACTCTATACCCTACACTCTATACCCTACACTCTACACTCTATACCCTACACTCTATACCCTACATTCTATACCCTACACTCTACACTCTATACCCTACACTCTATACCCTACACTCTATGACCTATACTCTATACCCTACACTCTATGCCCTATACTCTATACCCTACACTCTATACCCTACACTCTACACTCTATACCCTACACTCTATACCCTACACTCTATACCCTACACTCTACACTCTATACCCTACACTCTATACCCTACACTCTACACTCTATGCCCTACACTCTACACTCTATACCCTACACTCTACACTCTATACCCTACACTCTACACTCTATACCCTACACTCTATACCCTACACTCTATACCCTACACTCTACACTCTATGCCCTACACTCTACACTCTATACCTTACACTCTACACTCTATTCCCTACACTCTATGCCCTACACTCTATACCCTACACTCTATACCATACACTCTATACCCTACACTCTACACCCTACACTCTATACCCTACACTCTATACCATACACTCTATACCCTACACTCTACACTCTATACCCTACACTCTACACCCTACACTCTATGCCCTACACTCTAATCCCTACACTCTACACTCTATACCCTACACTCTATACCCTACACTCTATACCCTAGACTCTACACTCTCTACCCTACACTCTCTACCCTACACTCTATACCCTACACTCTATACCCTACACTCTACACTCTATACCCTACACTCTACACTCTATACCCTACACTCTATACCCTACATTCTATACCCTACACTCTACACTCTATACCCTACACTCTATACCCTACACTCTATGACCTATACTCTATACCCTACACTCTATGCCCTATACTCTATACCCTACACTCTATACCCTACACTCTACACTCTATACCCTACACTCTATACCCTACACTCTATACCCTACACTCTACACTCTATACCCTACACTCTATACCCTACACTCTACACTCTATGCCCTACACTCTACACTCTATACCCTACACTCTACACTATATACCCTACACTTTACACTCTATACCCTACACTCTATACCCTACACTCTATACCCTACACTCTATACCCTACACTCTACACTCTATACCCTACACTCTATACCCTACATTCTATACCCTACACTCTACACTCTATACCCTACACTCTATACCCTACACTCTATGCCATATACTCTATACCCTACACTCTATGCCCTATACTCTATACCCTACACTCTATACCCTACACTCTACACTCTATACCCTACACTCTATACCCTACACTCTATACCCTACACTCTACACTCTATACCCTAAACTCTATACCCTACACTCTATACCCTACACTCTATACCCTACACTCTATACCCTACACTCTACACTCTATACCCTACACTCTATAGCCTACACTCTACAATCTATACCCTACACTCTATACCCTACACTCTATACCCTACAGTCTATACCCTACACTCTATACCCTACACTCTACACTCTATACCTTACACTCTACACTCTATTCCCTACACTCTATACCCTACACTCTATACCCTACACTCTATACCCTACACTCTATACCCTACACTCTACACCCTACACTCTATACCCTACACTCTATACCATACACTCTATACCCTACACTCTACACTTTATACCCTACACTCTATACCCTACACTCTATACCCTACAGTCTATACCCTACACTCTATACCCTACACTCTACACTCTATACCTTACACTCTACACTCTATTCCCTACACTCTATACCCTACACTCTATACCCTACACTCTATACCCTACACTCTATACCCTACACTCTACACCCTACACTCTATACCCTACACTCTATACCCTACACTCTATACCCTACACTCTACACTCTATACCTTACACTCTACACTCTATTCCCTACACTCTATACCCTACACTCTATACCCTACACTCTATACCCTACACTCTACACCCTACACTCTATACCCTACACTCTATACCATACACTCTATACCCTACACTCTACACTCTATACCTTACACTCTACACTCTATTCCCTACATTCTATACCCTACACTCTATACCCTACGCTCTATACCCTACACTCTATACCCTACACTCTACACCCTACACTCTATACCATACACTCTATACCCTACACTCTATACCCTACACTCTACACCCTACACTCTATACCCTACACTCTATACCATACACTCTATACCCTACACTCTACACTCTATACCCTACACTCTATACCCTACACTCTACACTCTCTACCCTACACTCTATACCCTACAATCTATACCCTACACTCTATACCCTACACTATACACTCTATACCCTACACTCTACACTCTATACCCTACACTCTATACCCTACACTCTATTCCCTACACTCTGTACCCTACACTCTATACCATACACTCTACACTCTATACCGTACACTCTATACCCTACACTCTATACCCTACACTCTACACCCTACACTCTATACCCTACACTCTATACCCTACACTCTACACTCTATACCCTACACTCTACACTCTATACCCTACACTCTATACCCTACACTCTATACCCTACACTCTACACTCTATGCCCTACACTCTACACTCTATACCCTACACTCTACACTCTATACCCTACACTCTACACTCTATACCCTACACTCTATACCCTACACTCTATACCCTACACTCTACACTCTATACCTTACACTCTACACTCTATTCCCTACACTCTATGCCCTACACTCTATACCCTACACTCTATACCATACACTCTATACCCTACACTCTACACCCTACACTCTATACCCTACACTCTATACCCTACACTCTATACCCTACACTCTACACTCTATACCTTACACTCTACACTCTATTCCCTACACTCTATGCCCTACACTCTATACCCTACACTCTATACCCTACACTCTATACCCTAGACTCTACACTCTCTACCCTACACTCTCTACCCTACACTCTATACCCTACACTCTATACCCTACACTCTACACTCTATACCTTACACTCTACACTCTATTCCCTACACTCTATGCCCTACACTCTATACCCTACACTCTATACCCTACACTCTATACCCTAGACTCTACACTCTCTACCCTACACTCTCTACCCTACACTCTATACCCTACACTCTATACCCTACACTCTACACTCTATACCCTACACTCTACACTCTATACCCTACACTCTATACCCTACACTCTATACCCTACACTCTACACTCTATACCCTACACTTTATACCCTACACTCTATACCCTACACTCTACACTCTATACCCTACACTCTATACCCTACACTCTATGCCCTATACTCTATACCCTACACTCTATACCCTACACTCTACACTCTATACCCTACACTCTATACCCTACACTCTACACTCTATACCCTACACTCTATACCCTACACTCTACACTCTATACCCTACACTCTATACCCTACACTCTATACCCTACACTCTATACCCTACACTCTATACCCTACACTCTACACTCTATACCTTACACTCTACACTCTATACCCTACACTCTATACCCTACACTCTATACCCTACACTCTATACCCTACACTCTACACCCTGCACTCTATACCCTACACACTATACCCTACACTCTACCCTCTATACCCTACACTCTATACCCTACACTCTATACCCTACACTCTATACCCTACACTCTACACTCTATACCCTAAACTCTATAGCCTACACTCTACAATCTATACCCTACACTCTATACCCTACACTCTATACCCTACAGTCTATACCCTACACTCTATACCCTACACTCTATTCCCTACACTCTACACTCTATACCCTACACTCTACACTCTATA